>NW_026886700.1:0-81228 GCF_032173495.1 Musca vetustissima | reverse complement strand
TTAAATAGAAACTTTGACTCTGTTCCAAAAAGAAGTCGTTTGTGTGTGGATGAACAAATTTGTGCCACAAAAATTAAGCACTATTTGAAACAATACTTGCCAGACAAGCCTCACCCGTGGGGCAATAAGTTATTTTTGATGTGTGACGATATGGGATTCTGCTATAATTTTGAAATTTATTCTGGCAATGAAGACCATGTTTTGGAAAATGAACCAGATTTGGGAGCAGCAGCAAATGTTGTGGTGCGGCTTGCTCGTAGAGTTCCGCGTTTCAAGAACTACAGAATTTTCTTCGATAACTATTACACAACTATTCCTTTATTGGCTTATTTACGCACCCAGGGAATCTATGGGCTTGGAACAGTTCGACGTAACCGAATTCCTGGCTGCAAATTGCCAGAAAAATTACCCAATCGAGGAGACTGCGAAGAATATATGACCAGTATTCATGGTATAGATATAACTACTATAGCATGGAGGGACAACAAAGTTGTAAATATGGCATCGACTTTGCTTGGCATCAAGCAATTGAAATCGACAAATGCAAACGACACTGATGACGCGCCTACGATTGCCAGGTATTTTATACTTTCAACAAATACTTACTGAATATAATTTTTTTCTTTAGATTTGACAAAAAAAAAATAAGTGTAACGTAAATATTCAGTGCCCTGCGATAATCCACGAGTACAACAAGTACATGGGAGGTGTTGATCTTATGGATTCGTGCTTTGGTAGAAGCCGCATAAGAATAAAGTCACGCAAATGGACAAATCGTCTTATATACCATATGATGGACATGGCCATGATAAATGCATGGATTTTATATAAACGCCAATTCTCTTCATCTCCTCGTACAAATAACATGCTGACTTTGCACGAATTTATCGTAGACGTCAGCAAAGTTTTAGTCAAATCTGGCACACAATCTATAAGGAAAGGACGTCCAAGAAGCACTGGAGAATGTGAGACCCCTGAAAATGTGCCAAAACGAGTTCGGGTAGTAATGCCGCCTAGTGACGTGCGGTTTGATAATGTTGGGCACTTCCCGAAATACCTAACAACAGGCAAACCTCGCTGTAAAATGCCCAATTGCACATCAGTGTATTGCATTAAATGTGAGGTAGAATTATGTTTCCAATCAACAAAAAACTGCTTTCTAGAATATCATACAAAACATTGAATAAATGAACTGAAATATATATAATTTAAATGAAAATAAAAAAAATCATATATAGACCATATGCATTTTACTTGTCAAAGGAGTGCCTGGTGGTTCTTCAAAGAACCAACACACAAAACCTCCCCTAAAATGTCCAAAACTCAAAATTGTGAAAAGTCGTAGAACAAACATTGTTAAGGGTCCTAAAATACATCATATAAAATTTTTTCATTGAAAAAGAAAAAGTCAGGCTATTGAGGGATATATATATATTTAACCGATTTCATGTAAACGGTCCCTATATATCTTCCGATTTGAACGAAATTTGGTACAGCCTAATCATTTAGGTCTAGAATAATGTCTGCCAAGTTTCGTGAAAATCGATTCAGATCTAGATGTATATATTTTCGTCCGATTTAATCTAAATAATGTACCAAGTTTTTATGTTGCATAGCATTTTGAATTTAATCCAGAATGATGTGTGCCAAGTTTCGTGAAAATCGGTCAAGACTTGGATATAGCTCCCATATATATTTTCGTCCGATTTAATGTAAATGGTGCACCACATGTATCTTTCGATTTGCACAAAATTTGGCATAACGTACTGAATTGACGCTGGAATGTTGTGTGCTGAGTTTCGTGAAAATCGATTCAGGTCTAGATATATATATATATATATATATATTCGTCCGATGTAATCTAAATAATGTACCAAGTTCTTATGTTGCATAGCGCTTTGAATTTAATCCAGAATGATGTGTGCCAAGTTTGGTGAAAATCGGTTGAGATTTAGATATAGCTCCCTTATATTATAGATTGATTTTCAGTAATTGACGCACCAAGGAACCAATATATGGCTGATAGGAACAAAAAGTATTGAAATCAGTATAACCTAAGCTGTGACAAGTTTCGTTGAAATCGGTTTATATTTGGATATAGCATCCATATATCAGTAAATTGTGCATCAAATTCCTCATATTTGTTAGATTGACATCAAATTTTGCACAACGTACAAAATTGAGCATAGAATAACATAGTTGGGTTTTCTAGAAGTACAGACCTAGCCCAACGGATGACCTATTGATATTTGTTTGAAGTCGATTTACATACCTTTGTTTCATTGTAACAAAGGAATGACATGTTTATGGATAGATCTAGGTCGTTTCACATTTAGATAAATATCACATATTGTATTTCATACAATTTCATGATAATAGTCCTGTTTAATATACCCATAGTGGTGAAGGGTATCATATAGTCGGCCCCGTCCGACTTTACTACTTTCCTTACTGGTTATCCTTGCATTTGTCCCAAATGTACGGGCATTCTATGGAAAACGTGTACATTCAATGATACTTCTTAATTATTTTTACAATTCTTACAAAAAAATTCAATACAATGTCAATCCAGTTGAAAAAAAATATATTTTCAAAATTGTCAATAATTGACAAATGAAAACTTAAAGGAATGATACGCTACCAATTTTCGCCCAAAATATCTCAAAAAAACAACTACGACGTGGTGCAATAAAAATAGCTCGATAATAAATTCGTGGAAATGCAAATATGCTTCAAAATATTTTTTGCAAATTTTTCGCGATTTTCAAATTTTTCTCACCTTTTAAACCTTCCCTGGAGCTCCACGAACATTTCAAGACTAATATAAGAAAAATCCGTTCAGCCGTACTCGAGTTTTAGCGAGGCTAACAAACAGCAATTAATTTTTATATATGTAGATAGATAGATATTAACGTCAGTACATTGTACAAAATTGGGTGCCAATCGGACAAATATTGGTCATTTGGTGCTGTGCCAAATTTCGTCCAAATCGAAGGATAAACAGCGACCTTGGTACACCAATATTTGGGAGCTATATCTAAATCTGAATCGATTTTTCCCAATTTCTATAGTGTTCGTCATTGGGCCAAATAAGTGACTTGTGCTAAAATTTGTTCACAAGAATGTATGGACAGATAGACGGACATGCATAAATCAACTCAGAAAGTGATTCTATGCATACTCTCAAATGGAACCATGTGTCTATATCGTTCACTTTTGCATATTACAAACATATGCACAAAGACATACGGGCATGTTCTGGCATTCACTTCAACGGCAGAAGTGTGTCGAACGCACGCCGAGGTGTTCTGTAACACGCTTTACACCCATTTGAGGTGTATTCTTTACACTTACATTTTCATAGTGAGAGTCGGGTGTATTCATGTTATTCCATATAAAATAAAATCTTTTTTGGGGAAAAAAACGGAACATGATGATAGACTGATATGTTGTTATTGAGTATAAATTGTTTAAAATCACAAAATAAACATGAAACGCCATTAAACACAAATTTTAAATAGATACTAAGGTTTGTCTTGAATTTTTGCAACTGAATTTCTTGCTTGACACAAACAGCTGATTTGAAGTAAGGCCGAAGAAGATAGGGTTACCAAATGTTCCCCTTAAATAAATCAACAAATTAATGATATTACAGAGTTTTTCATACATATATTTTATGTTGCGAATAATAAAATATTTAAAAAAATAATAATAAAATTATTGTTAGAATTAACGAAATTACTATAAAATTACAGAAACAATGTTAAAAACACAGTTTATATTGTATGGCAACACTACTTCTGCAAAGAACCATGTCGACGTTTATTTTTGTCGCAGTTCAAAATTTCAATTCACGTGAGAAGCAGAACAGGAGGTACCTTCTGAAGTGAAGTGTATGTGTGAAGTGAAAAGAACACGCCGTGAGTTCCAGAACATACCCGATAATACCCTGTACCACCGTGTGGTGAAGAGTATAAAAATCCACGCCTATAACTGTGGTATTCCTCGAGAAATATAATTTAAAACCATTACGTCTATAGCTGTGATATTCCTCCAAAAATTAAATTTAAAAACGGCACTCCTTTGGCTATGGTATTCCTCCAAAAACTTCACGTGTATGGCTGTGATTTTCTCCCAAAAATATCATTTAAAAACTTCACACATACATCTTTTAAAGGGCTTCCAGGTTTAGGGTGCCCCTTCAAAATAAAGACAACGTAATACAAGCCCTCCAGGTTTCTATCGCCCATCAATTTTCCCTAATTCTTACCTCTGTAGTAGTTAATTGGATTCGAAATTCCGATGACTATTTATAATGCAATAACTTCCCCAACCAAAAACTAATTCCATTCAATCTAAACGGAATTTTGTTTTTATACCCTTCACCACACTGTTGCACAGGGTATTTTGTCATTGTGCATATGTTTGTAACAGGTAAAAGGAAACGAGATACACACATAATTCCTTTTGAGAATATGCATAGAATCACTTTTTAAGTCGATTTATGCATGTCCGTCCGTCTGTTGGCGTTAAATTGTAATCAAAGTACAGGTCGCATTTATAAGCCGAATTGGATGAAATTTGACACAGCTCATTTATTTGGCCCAAGGACGAACCAAGTTTCGTGAAAATCGGTTCAGATTTAGATATAGCTCTCATATATAGTTCGTCCGATTTTATGTAAATGGTGCACCAAATATCTTTCGATTTGCACGAAATTTGGCATAACGTACTGAATTGAGACTAGAGTGATAACTGCCTGGTTTCGTAACAATTTGTCATAAGGTACTGAATTAGGCCCAGAATGATGTGTGCTAAGTTTCGTGAAAATCGGTTCAGATTTAAATATAGCTCCTATATATAGTTTTGTCCGATTTAGGGTAAATGGGGCACCAAAGTCCCTATATATCATTCGTTTTGCACGAAATTTTGCATAGGATACTGAATTATGTCAAGAATGATGTGTGCTAAGTTTCGTGAAAATCGGTTCAGATTTAGATTTAGCTCCCATATAAATTGTGCACTAATGACACAACGTTTGGCCGACCGGCACACAATTTTGTACAATGTACTGAAGTTACTATAACCTGTTTTTTTTTAATCGGTTCAGATTTATATATACTTTTGTCCGATTTAAAGTAAATTGTGCACTAAATAACTATAGCTAGGCCGATTGACACAACGTACTGAAATTTTTATAAATTAAATAGCTTATAAATAATCAATAGGTGCGTGATTGATATCACATTTTAAACAATAGCGATACCAAATCGCTTGAGTAAAGTTAATTTTAAATCTATTTACAAAATTTAGAATAGGTTGCAGAATGGCATATGATGGGATTAATGTTAGTCGGTTTACTTATAGATAAAGATCGCATATTTAAGTTCGGATACATATGTATAATTTACCCAAAGTGGTGAGGGGTATCATAAAGTCGGCCCAATCCGACTATACTACTTTCCTTACTGGTTTTCAATTTAAATTAGAAATCATTTGTTAGTCATCCCAGGTTATAATACCCACATCCACGGGTCTGTTTCGTTGTTTAATAACAGAATTTGAAAATGCAATTAATGAATCAAATAAACAAACATGGATTTTTTTGTACTGTGCGAAACACCCCTCCGAAACGGCAACTGGACATTATCGTATTTCTTGTCGGTTTTACCCATAAATGTATCCTTCAACCGTCAGCAATGTTAACACTAGTTTAAATACTATTAACATTACATAAATTATGTCCGTCAAAAGAATTCAGAATAGCGTAGCCGTATCTGTAGCACAATAATAGCAGTAAATGGCTTACAAATTTTTAGATATATACATAGATATTGTGGTTGCGTAAGAGATAACTTACAGACACACATATATGTAATCTAATCATACTCGTAGTTCACCCATATATTTCACAGTTATATTTTATCTCAAAAGCAAATCAACTTTAGCGGAGAATTTATATTTTTTTGCTGCTAAAATCAACGAGGGGTTCTTTCCTAGATTATAATACACAATATCTTTGGGGGTAATATCAATGTTCTAGCATAGCTAAAGGCCTGGATTTTTTAAATAATATTTTTTGAGGAATAGTAGAGCTCCTGGTATGGATTTCATAAATAATACGGATTTTTTAATAATATTTTTTTGTCGTATTACAACCATATGATATGACCACCAAACCACGGCCAGAATAACAACAAAACCAGCTGGTCAGTAACACAAAAACAACACACAGAGACGGAAACGAAATGAAACTGAAGGTTACACTGCTACTGGCTGCCTCCCTTTCAAGTATTTAACACTTGAAAATGAACTTGCAAGAGAAACCAGTAAGGAAATATCAAAAGTCGGGCGGGTCCGACTATATGATACCCTTCAACACTTTGGGTACATAAAAGAGAAAAGATAATATCAAATAGAACAGACATAGTATCTTTGGAGGCCAATTGAGATGGAATCGGGCGAAATTATATGTATTAACTACATAAATATTTGAACCAATTGAAACCAGTAAGGAAAGTAGTATAGTCGGACTGGGCCGACTACATGATACCCTTCACCTTAAAAACGCGAGTTTAAAGTGATTAAATGTAATTGGATAATTAATTACTGAAGAAAACAATTTGTGCAAAAGAAATTATAAAATATTTACGAGTGGCATATGTGACCCTGTATCTATATCTACAAACTATTGACTTACTACTGACCGCTTCCACATATGTGACGCTGTGTCTATATCTAAAAACTACTGACTTACTACTGACCATGTCACTAGTTTATTCTCAATGACAAGCACATGTTATATGTCATAAGAAAAATTCATTGTGTTGGGCATAGTCTGTCAATAGTATTTGTGTCAATGTCAATAGTAAGTCAGTAGTAATTTTCTGTAGGCATTTCCTACAGGGAATGTTCTGTTAGCTTTAAAGTTTACACACACATCCATACACACAGGGATTTAAAAACAAATATATATATATATATATATATATATATATATACAGATATAACAGAGAATACCTACACAGAACCCAGAGCAAAATAATAAAAAACGCAGAGAACGACATTCTAGAGGTTACAGAGCAAATATTTTCAAGTTCCTGTGTAAATATTTGTTTGTTTTGTCACAATAGTCAATGTCGACTAAAACTGTTGTCATTTAGTTTTGTTATTATTATTGTTGAAATGCAGAAGAGTTGTATTAAATAGTTCTAGAAAACAAAAAAGTATATATTTAAATAATCTGTTAAAGACATTTCAAAACCAAGAACATACATATGTTTATTTTGCTGAAAAATCTAAATATTTTGCACATTTTCGGTTTACATTGTTGTTGTTTTTATACCCTCCACCACAGTATGGAGGGTATATTAGTTTTGTTTTTCCATTTGTAACGCATCGAAATAATCATTTCCGACACTATAAAGTATATATATTCTGGATCAGCGTAAAACTCTTTGACGCTCTAAGCATCTCCGTGTAATCACTCTAGCGTCTAAACGAATTGAGATAGAACGCTAAAATTTTGCATAGAGTCGTCTTTTGTCCACGTTTAGGCATAGCTCCCATATAAGGGTACCCACCAATTTTGGGTATTTTAAGGTTCTTGAGCGCGGTTTTCAACCGAATTCGCTGAAATTCAGTACATTCAGTTATTATTGGGTACCAAATATCCCCACTAAAAATTATAAATATAGGTCCACTTTTTCTGGTAGCCCCCATATAAGGGTACCTCCCAATTTTCAGTTTTTGGGGGGTTTTGACCGGATTATTTCACCGAATTGGCATTAATATGTAATTTGAGTTCTTATTAGGTAGCAAATCTCTCCACAAAAATTATAAATATACGTCAATTTTTCCGGGTGGCCCCCATATAAGAGTATTCCCCAATTTTCGATATTTTGAGGTTCTTGAGCGCGTTTTTCAACCGAATTCGCTGAAATTTGGCATTTTGTAGTCGTATATGGCAACAAATCTCACCACCAAATTCACCGCTTTTTAGGGGTAGTCCCCATATAACCCACTTTTTATACCCTACACCACACTGTGGTACAGGGTATTATGTCTTTGTGCATATGTTTGTAACAAGCAACAGGAAACGAGATACACACATGGTTTCTTTTGAGAATATGCATAGATTCATGCATAGATATGCATAGATTCAAGTCGACCGTCCGTCTGTTGGTGTTAAATTGTAAACAAAGTAGAGGTCGCATTTATAATCCGAATTGGATGAAATTTGGCACAGCTCATTTATTTGGCCCAAGCACGAACCCTATTGAAATTGGGACGAATCGGTTCAGATTTAGATAAAGCCCCACATATATTTTCGTCCGATTGGTGCACCCAAGTCCCTACATATCTCTCGATTGGCAAGAAATTTTCCTCAAAGTACTGAATTGAGCCTAGAATGATGTCTGCCAAGTTTCGTGAAAATCGGTTCAGATTTAGATATAGCTCCCATATATAGTTTCGTCCGATTTTATGTAAATGGTGTACCAAAGTCCCTATATATATTTAGATTTGCACGAAATTTTGCAGAACATACTGAATTGAGCCTAGGATGATGTCTGCCAAGTTTCGTAAAAATCGGTTTAGATTTAGATATAGCTCCCATATAATCATATCTCCAAATATTCACTACTTCCTAGACTATGTAATCAATATTGGTCCCCCTTTAGGCATAGCCTCATATAACTTTGTAATCTAACTTACAGTAGTTTGAGGATTTTATACTCTACCATGAGTTATCAGTATCAGTCCACTTTTTGGAAATTTGTATTTTGTGTACATAATGGTTTACATAAATCGGTTTGTAGAATTATCGGTATGTTCTAGTATGTTCCCTAAAATTTCAGTGCATGTATCTGTCAGTATAACTACGGTGGAGGGTATCCAAAGTTAGGCCTGGCCGAACTTAACGCCTTTTCACTTGTTTATTTATATTAATATCATATTTAAAGTGGTGTGGAATTATAAAGTGCCAGATATTAAAATAAAATGGCTTTCGAAACGTTATAAAACATATTGTAAAACTAGCCATTGACGTCTGCTGGCTTGGTTCGGCATGCCACAACAGATTTGTTGCAGTTTTGTGATAAAATAATAAATATTTATTCTATACATTTTAGTTTCTCTTTTTCGGTTCATTTAAATACCAAATAACTATTTAGTTTTAGCTGGAATTGAAGCAAAGAGATGAAAAAGAACAACAACATAGACAAATGCCTGTAAATGTGTGATATGGAGAATAGTTAGAAATAAAAGTGTTCTAAAATAGTGCCTCAAAATATTTGCAGATTTGTATATTATGTAACAATATTGTATTTTATTTTCGTCACAGACTACTCTTGTCAGTCCATATAAAAATTATTCAGCATGTATAATAAAATTAATATCGAGCAACATTTTTAGTATTTTGAGAGGGAAGTCCCTGAAGTTGTGGACCGATGGGTTCCGTCATCGGAATTAACCTAGCCATAAGGCCTATGTGATATCTGGCATTTTCATGGTTCACAATGATTCATCTTCTCATGTTCATTTTTGAATTTTCTCCGAAGACTTCAGGCTAATAAATTGTGGTGTAAATGTCAGAACTGATCTTTGCCTCGAGGCATTTCTTCCTCATTTTAAAGGAGTCTGGTCTTCTTTCGATGTCCAATGAATGAAATGAAGAAAACGATGTCACGATATTTGTTCACCTTGAAAAAGTACCATTGAAAAGTACCACACATCATTTCCAATATACCAACTACTTTATAATCCCTACAAAAATCAATGCCAACCGAATGTTTACTATCCGCTATCCCTCCTCTGTGGGTGCCTGCAACAGCGTTCTAATCTGATATCTGAAATCGGAATGAAACTCAATTATTTAAAGAGATTTTGAACATTTCTTACAGTAAATTATAGTTTTGACTGTTTTTAAAAAATAGTTGTCCTTAACACTAGATTGCCGAAAGCGGTCATTTTGACCGTTTTTCAATTTCAAGTACAAAAACAATTGTGTATATTATGTCACAGCTTTTTAAAATTTGGTGACTTTTTGTGCCACGTAGGACTAAGTTTATTAATCATAGTAGCTGCTTCCTCCCCTCTTTGATTCCCAGTATTCACATGTGCTATACCTATATTGCCTAAAATCGGTCATTTTGACCTCTTGTGAAATATTAAATAATCAAACTACTCTTATTACTGTATAAAGTAAATTTCTTATATGATCATATAGGTACAACAACATCGAAACCCGTTTGCTACTCTAGAAACACAAACGAACACCCAAATCGGAAAAAATAAATTTTATATTTCTACACGGAGGAAAAAAATCGCCTCTCTAACATATGTCCCAAACATATTTTGCAGCAAACATATATATGTTTGCAACAGTCCCAAACATAACATATGTTTGGGTCCCAAACATAACATATGTTTGCATCCAAACATATTTATATTTACATCCAAACATATATATGTTTGGATGTAAACATATATATGTTTGGATTTAAACATATATATGTTTGGATGTAAACATATATATGTTTGGATGCAAACATATATATGTTTGGATGCAATCATATATATGTTTGGATGCAATCATATATATGTTTGGATGCAAACATATATATATTTTGATGTAAACATATATATGTTTGCATCCAAACATATATTTGTTTGGATTCAAACATACATATATTTGGATGTAAACTTATATATGTTTGGATGTAAACATATATATGTTTGGATGTAAATATAATTATGTTCGGATGTAAACATATATATGTTTGGATGTGAACATATGTGTTTGGACGTAAATAAATAAATGTTTGGGTGAATTTTTATACTTACACTAGATATAAGGAAAAAATAATTTTTAATAAATTGATATTTTCTACAAAGTTTATTATATATATATATATATATATATAAAATTATAAAATTTTGACATTTTGTTGGGGTAGTCTTTCAGACATTCGTCAATGATGGCCTTTGAGATAACCACCATATCTTTATTTTTGCAATCGCTTTTGGGAATAGATTTGACAAATTCGACGTCATAAGCGCAAGATGAAATTAGAGAAGTTTTTCGGGAAAGCTCTTCAGATCCAGATAAAGATTCGCTTTCCGACAAAGCAACTGTGGATGCTGATGTCACAAATCGTACAAAACCTATATGAAAATAAAATATGTAAATACATTATTCAAAAAATAATAAATGCAGTATTCTTACCTCCAATTTGCAACTCAATTCGAAATGTTGGTGTTGAATATACTGAAGAAGAATTTTTTCGAACTGGTCTTCATTTATTATTGCACCAAAGACTGAGACTGTAAAATTCTAATTCTAAAAAAAGAATAAAACAAGCAAAAAGAACCAGCAAACTTGACTCTTTGGTAACAGTGTGTCCTCTCACGCACACTTACTAGAGGACAGGCAATGTATTTTAGTTGTTGTTGTTGCGACCATGTTTAACAAGCTGTCTTTTTTTGCATGGAAAAAATCGGTGCAACAAGAAGGCACAGAACACACGCGTTTCTTCGGACGCTTACATATCATACACACACTTACAATGTTTTTATTATTTATATTATTAATTCTTTATTATTTAATTTTATTTTATTATTTTTTTTTATATTTTCTCTTTATTTAACACTTCAGTAAACACTTTTCTTTAGCACTTATTTTTCTATACGTTTGTCACGCTCCGACCGTGACAAACTGAATGAGAGTTCTATGTCAACCGTAATCGTGAAATGTGCTAAAGAAGCTGAAGAATAAAACAAACAAGAAGAACAAAAAAAAATTGACTCACAGGTACGTGTGTGGGTGAGGGGACGCGGCCGAAGTAACGCATGTGTTATGTGCTTTGTTGCTGTGGCGATTTGTTTCCACCGTCATGCAAAAACGGGCATGCTAGTGAACAAATCATCACAACAACAAAGCACAGTACACATGCGATTCTTCGGCCGCGTCCCCTCGCAGCAGCAACAACAAAGAACTAAACACAAGCGTTTGCCCGCATACAGACCACCAAAGTACAACTAACTCATTCACCCTCCCCTCGCCCCTTCAGCATCACACAATGCACCATACACACAGCCTTTTATTATAAAAAACAGCGAGAGCACTGTTGTTACGCTCTTTGAAAAAAATCTCTCTCAAACTATAAAAAATATGTTCTAACATAAAAAATATGTTAGTACCCAAACATATAAAATAATGATATGTTACAAAATGTTGCAAACAAATATATGTTTCGATCCAAACATAATATGTTTGCATCCAAACATATGTTTGTTTGCAACCAGTCCCAAACATAAATATGTTTGGATGCAAACATATTTCTAACATATATTTTTCTGCGTGTAGTCGAGTTCACTCTTAGAGTAAACACTTACTCTTTTTCAAACATTTTGTCCGCGTTCTTATTTTTCAAAAAGGGAAACTTGAGAGCCCTCCCACAGAAAATAAATAATACCAATTCGATATGCAATTTTAGAAAACATTTAAAGTGTTTATATTGTCTGCACAATATTTTTATCACTTTCGATTTGTTTGTCTGTTTGCTAATTTTTATTCGTAAACCAGTAAGGAAAGTAGTAAAGTTGGACTGGGCCGACTATATGATACCCTTCACCACTTTGGGTATATTGTAAATATGTATCCTAACAATTGCATGTCTATGTTCCCTCTTTTTCCAACCTATCCGAACTTTAATTTCATTCGAACAGATTTGGAGCCGCCTGCGTAACATGGGATAAATTTATGGAAAACGATTTATGGCAAAATTGATACACGTTATTCGGTACGCCGCGTTGTTACAAATATAATCTATATGTGGGAACTATATCTAAATCTGAACCGATTTTAACGAAAATTAACACACATCTCTCTAGACTTAATTCAGTACGCTATGTCAAATTTTGTGCAAATAAAAGGATATATATAGGGACTTTGGTGCACCATTTACATAAAATCGGACGAAAATATATATGGGAGATATGACGAAATCTAAACCGAAACTCACCACTCAACATTCTAGCCTCAATTCAGTACGCTATGCCAAATTTCGTGCAAATCGAAGGATATAATGGAACTTTGGTGCACTATTTACCTAAAATCGGACGAAAATATATATGAGAGCTATATCTAAATCTCAACCGATTTTCACGAAATTTAACACACATCGTTGTAGACTTAATTCAGCACGCTATGGGAAACTTCGTGTAAATCGAAGGATACGCAGGGGATTTTGGTGCAATATTTACCGAAAATCGGACAAAAATATATATGGGAGCTATATCTAAATCTGAACCGATTTTCACGAAATTTAACACACATCGTTTTAGACTTCATTAAGTACGCTGTGCCAAATTTCGTGCAAATCGAAGGATATATAGGGACGTCGGTGCATCATTTACATAAAATCGGACGAACATAAATATGGGAGCTATATCGAAATCTCGACCGATTTTCCCGAAACTCACCACTCATCATTCTAGACTCAATTTAGTACGCTAAGCCAAATTTTGTTCAAATCGAAAGATATATAGGGACTTTGGTACACCATTTACCTTAAATCGGACGAAAATATATATGGGAGCTATATCCAAATCTGAACCAATTTTCACGAAACTTTGCACACATCATTCTAGACCTAATTCATTACGCTGCGCCTAATTTCGTGTAAATCGAAAGATATATAGGGACTTTGGTACACCATTTACCTTAAATCGGACTAAAATACATATGGGAGCAATATCTAAATCTGAACCGATTTTTCAATAGGGCTCGTCCTTGGGCCAAATAAGTGACCTATGCCAAATTCCATTCAATTCGGATTATAAATGCGACCTGTACTTTGTTTACAATTTAGCATCGACAGACAGACGGACGGACATGCATAAATCGACTCAGAAAGTGATTCTATGCATTTTCTCAAAAGGAACCATGTGTCTATCTCGTTTCCTTTTGCCTGTTACAAACATATGCACAAAGACATAATACCCTGTACCACAGAGTGGTGAAGGGTATAAAAAACCTTCAAAGTTTATTTTTGCATTCGTAAAAAAACCTTCAAATTACCGAAAATGAGACGGAACATTTATATAAGGACTTCCTCCAAATATAGACGAATATTGATAATTTTAATAGTAATATTCTTTGAAATAATGTTCTTTAACAATTCACGCTTATAGCTGTGAATAAATCTTCATAAAAAATCACAGTTCAATGGTACTTATAAAACGTTCTTTTAAAAAATCAACGCTTGACATTCCTTGAAGAAAGATTATTTAATAATTTCAATCTTAAGTCCTTGGTACTCCTTGAAGGGACATTCGTAAAAAATCGTGTTTGTGTCCTTGAAAAATATTCTTTAAAAAGTTTGCACTTGAGTCTTAAAAACTTTCTTAAAGAATTTTACGCTTGATAGTCCTTGGACTTTATATTGGCTATTAAAAAATAATTTAATAGTTCTGATTGTCCTCCAAATTGTTCGGACTTATAGAAATGCTAAAATATGAATGTCAAAGGCCAATTTGAAACAATAGTGGAACATCCCATGGACCACAACACAAAAGCCACTAACATCAACGATGATAATCTTAAATGGGTTTTGAAACAAAAAAAAAATTCATTGTTCGAACAACAATTTTTAGTTTAGAGGGGCTGACTATCCACTAAAAATAAATATAACCAGTAAGGAAAGTTAAAAAGTCGGACGGGGCCGACTATATGATACCCTTCAGCACTATGGGTACATGCAAGACATGTTAATATCTACAAAATCCTGTAGATATAGAAATTTCGCATACATCAGTCGGGACCTAATTCAGTACTCTGTGCAAAATTTTGTCTCAATCGGATAAATATTGGCAGTATGGAGCTTCATATACATAAAATGGGACGAAACTATATATAGCAGCTATATCTAAATCTTAACCGATTCCGACAAAATTTCACATACATCAGTCGGGACCTAATTCAGTACTCTGTGCAAAATTTTGCTTTAGTCGGACCTCTATTGGGAGTTTGGCGCACTATTTACATTAAATCGCACGAAACTATAAACCGGAGCTATATCTAAACCTTAACCGATTTCAACAAAACTTGGCATATAACTATCTAGACCTAATTCAATACTCTGCGCAAAATTTTGTCTCAATCGGATCACTATTGGGAGTTTGGTGCATCAATAAGTTAAAATCGGACGAAAATATAAATGGGAGCTATATCTAAATCTGAACCGATTTTCTCCAATTTCAATAGGGTTCGTCCTTGGGCCTATTAAGTGACCTGTGTGTGTGTGGGGGGAATATTAATAATATTTGGGAGGGAGATTTGATACCTTATACGACCAGAAAAAACCAAATTACAAAGAATTTGGATGAAAAACGCGATCAAGAACCCGAAAATACTGAAAATTGGGGGGTACCCTTATATGGGGGCTACCCGAAAAAAATGGACCTATATTTATAATTTATAGTATAGAGATTTGATACCCAATAATAAGAACTCGACGTACTAAATTACAGTCAATTCGGTCGAAAAATACGATCAGAACCCCCAAAATTTTGGGGGTACCGTTATATTGGGACTACCAGAAAAACTGGACCTATATTTATAATTTTTAGTGGAGTAATTTTGTACCCAATAAGAACCCAATGTACAAAATTTCAGATCATTCAGTTATAAAACGAGCTCAAGAACCCCAAAATACCGAAAATTTGGGATACCTTTATATGAGGACTATCCGAAAAAATTAACTTATATTTATAATTTTTAGTAGTGAGATTTGCTAGCCACTAAGAACTGAAAGTACCAAATTTCAGCGAATTCGGTCGAAAAATGCGATCAAAACCCTCAAAATACCAAAATTTTTGGGGGTACCGTTATATGGGGACTACCAGAAAAACTGGACCTATATTTATAATTTTTAGTGGAGTTATTTGGTATCCAATAAGAACCCAATGTACAAATGTTCAGAGAATTCAGTTATAAAACGAGCTTAAGAACCACAAAATACCGAAAAAATTGATCTATATTTATAAATTTTTGTAGGGAGATTTGCTACCCAATAAGAACTCAAACTACCAAATTTCAGCGAATTCTATTAAAAAACGCGCTAAATAACCTCAAAATACCGAAAATTGGGGGGTACCCTTATATGGGGGCTTCAATAGGGTTCGTCCTTGGGCCAATTAAGTGACCGGTGCTAAATTTCATCGAAATCGGATCATAAATGCGACCTGTACTTTGTTAACAAAAATGCATGGACGGACGGACAGACGGACATGCATAAATCAACTCAGAAAGTGATTCTATGCATATTCTCAAAAGGAACCATGGGTCTATCTCGATTATTTTTGCCTGTTACAAACATATGCACAAGGACATAATACCCTGTACCACAGTGTGGTGAAGGGTATAAAAATTTATGTGTATATATTTTGTACATACATATAAT
This sequence comes from Musca vetustissima, assembly GCF_032173495.1. Taxonomy (NCBI): domain Eukaryota; kingdom Metazoa; phylum Arthropoda; class Insecta; order Diptera; family Muscidae; genus Musca; species Musca vetustissima. The sequence continues at coordinate 64,762 of NW_026886700.1, read as the reverse complement.
ATATGTACATGCATATACTATAAATAAAATCAGTAAGGAAAGTAGTAAAGTCGGACGGGGCAGACTATATAATAGGGGAGACTGGGGCACCTTCGGCACTTTTTTTAGAACTCTATATCTCAGTACTTATTCAACATATATAAAAACTTTATGGCTGATTATTGTCCTCTGGCACTTAATTATAAATAAAAGTACCAAAAATATATAAAAACCAGTGAGCGGAGCAGTATAGTCGGACGGGGCCGACCATACGATACCCTACACAACTACCACGAACTCTAACTTTCTGAGGATGTTTATTCCGAGTCTGAGTAATATTTCGTGATATTTGCCACCTCTTGTCCGATTAGAGGTTAACAACACCTCTTCCTTACTATTTTCGAATATTCAGTACAGTCCTTCTAATTACTTGTCCAGATTACCTTCACAGTGGGTTATGTTGTGATTTTTGGATTATACTCTACTCGAAAACACACAAAAAATTATATTCTCCGTCCATTTCATCCCAAAATTTTAATCTGATCATCACCGAAAATTATAGGCGTTGTTCTTGACCATAACTAGAACCTCATGAACGATTTCAAAGCAATCAGCGCGATATTTCTCCCTCTAATGTGGTAATGGGTTACTAAATAATATCTGAATACGTAAGCACCTGTAAATATTTGACTGTAACTCCCACATCTGAGTAGATACATCACTATATTTGGTAACAATTTAAAGGCCAACCACTCCTCTTGGATATGCTATCAACTCCTGGGGTCTACATCCTCTAGGAGTAAATATATATGCCATAGAATACAAATTTTGTCATTTTTCACACAAAAGTCAGGGTCCATTTGACCCGCTAAATATAGACCGATCTTTATCAAAACATGCATGCTTATTCTCTGGCCCGATCCCCTTCTCCATGCAAAAATTCGCGGTGTTTGGGCCATAATTGCGGCCTCTGGAGCGACCAAAAAAACCGACAAAAATTTAGTATTTAGTCCATTTCATCCCTTAAATATTAACCGATCTTTTCCAAAAACAATAGGGGTCTTCATTGGCCAGAACCCATCCTACATGCAAAATTTCGTGAAGATTGGTCCATAACTGTGGCCTGTATCGTGTTTACAAATTATAATGGACAGACGGACGGACGGACGGACACACATGTCTAGATCGACTCAGCTAGTCGAGATATGACGATCGGTATACTTAAAGGTGGGTCTAGGACCAATATTTCGCGGCGTTACAAACATTTGGGGCTGCACAAAGCTATAATACCCTGACAACATAGTTGTGTAGGGTATAAATAGTATTAGTTAAAAAATTTTACAGTTTTGTAAAAAAAAATTCAAATTCGCCGAATGTGCCCCAACCCGGGGTAGCTTCGGCATTTGATGGGGCACATTCGGCACAATAGTCATAGCCTGGTAATTGTCATCGCTATCAGTCTGGTTGATATTCTGATCCTCTAAAGGCTCTATTTGGTTTTAATACGCCACACAATGTTTGAATTATAGGGCTTTATTTTCTAGCGGCGGACGTTTACATCTCAAGGTCGCACACACCATCAGAAATAGGTGTTTTCTATCGCATTTTCGGCAATACAAGCACGTTTGATCTTATATATGCAACTTTGAACCATATTAAAGGATTAGTTTTAAAGACAAACTCAAAAACATTTTAAGGAAATAATATTGCACAATATGTATATGGCCGAATGTGTCCCACTTTAAAATGCCGAATGTACCCCGAATGTACTTTTTATAGTTTTTTTCATTTTTTTCGATCAGATTTGTAAAAAAATTATATTTTTAAATATTTTTAGAATAATACACATCGTAGTTAACCACTTTTTAATAATATTGTCTTAAAAATTTTAAACGCTTTATACACGAAATACTTACGAAATAGAATTGAAATATTACAGAAACATCTATAAAAATACAAAAACCTATGTATCTAAATAAGCTTATTAGCTAGAAATTTCAAATTTCGTGTCAGTTATTTATTTCGATATTCGATACCTATGTATCGAAACTAGTGATGTACGGTGAGAGCTTCATATCGAAAACGCGATTGCCGAAGGTGCCCCGATGCCGAAGGTGCCCCAGTCTCCCCTACTCTTCACCACTCTGGGTACATTAAACAGGACTATTAACATGAAATTGGATGAAATAAAATATGTGATATTTATCTAAATATAAATAGGTCATCCGTTGGGCTATGCCTGTAGTTCCAGAAAACAAAACATTTCTATGCTCAATTTTGTACGTTGTACAAAATTTGATGTCTATCTGACTAACATGAGGAGTTTGGTACCCAATTTACTTAAAATATATATGGAATTTATATCCAAATATGAAGCGATTTCAACGAAACTTGTCACAGGTTAGGTTACTAATTTCAGTACGTTTTGTTCGTATCAGCCTATTGGTTACTTGATGGGTCAATTACTTAAAATCAATCTATAATAAAAGGGAGCTATATCTAAATCTCACAGATTTTCACGAAACTTGGAACACATCTTTCTGGATTAAATTTACATTAAATCGGACGAAAATATATATTGGAGCTATATCTAAACCTTGACTGATTTTCACGAAACTTGAACCACATCACTCTAGGCTCAATTCAGTACCCTATTCCAAATTTCGTACAAATCGACTCAGAAAGTGATTCTATACATATTCTCAAAAGGAACTGTTGTTCTATCTTCTTTTATTTTGCCTGTCACAAACATATGTACAAAGACATAATACCCTGTACCACAGTGTGGTGAAGGGTATAATAAGATTTGTTGAGGGTGTATGTCTGTGAATGATGCTCATGGAGAATTTTAGAAGGCATAAAGCACTGTGGGATACAAATATTATCCAAAGAATTTGTGGTTTAGCCAAGTCATTATTGATCGGTTTATGCTGGTCGTTGATTATAAAGTACATTATGAAGAAACACAGCTGAATGGAAAACTTATTTGTTTTGTATATTCCTTTTATAGTATGAACAAATGGTTACGTAAATGTTTACGATGTGAACTATAAGGTTCATATATTATGGAATATAAACGGCAAAATAGTAAAATGCGTAGGGCTATTCCAAAAATACCTTTGTCCTAATTTAAAAATATAATAAATTCGTTTTCGAACTTCTACTTTAAATCGACCCAATGAAAAATTTACCATTTATTTTTTTTCTTTCATATAACAACTTGAACTAAAATAAATGAATGAAAGGCAATAAACATTCCTCCAGACATAACTTACAGACAGAAAAGGCCAGGTTAAATCCATGACATGGACTATATAATGCCAATATAATTTATTATCCTTAACATAACAAGTATGACAAGACAAAACAAAACAAGGAGAAGAAAATTGGCAAAAACACAAGCTTAAAATAGCTTCTGGGGAGAATATACCAACAACGGAACAAATAAGTATCAGTGGCGGACCCGAAACTATAGCCTTCCCTGCCCTACCACTCGACGGACAATGTCATTTTCTCGGTCTGGTTTTTAAAGATATTTAGTTTTCCAAGGACCTAGATTTGGGGATTTTAATGTGTATTTTTTCAAGGGCAATCATGACGTGGATTTCAATGTATATTTTTTAAAGATTATCTTCAGAATAAAATTCTATGCCGATGAATGCTTGCAATAGAGATTGCAATATTTAAGAGGGAGCACTTAAATTTTGCACAGAAATATCCTATTTCGGTCCACTTTGTGATGTATAACCGCATAATACCTTACCCCCTAATATTCGTTATTTGTGGAATTTTGCGCACATTTTCAGCCGAATTTCCTGTTATTTAGTATTTGGGTTCTCCTTGCATAGTATAACCAAGTTTCAGGGTAGCCCCTATATAACTGTACATCGGCTTTTCTTTGAAATTTTAAGCAGGTTTTCAACCGAATTTGTATTCTCATTGACTATCAAATCTCACTACCAAAAAATATCAATATTGATATCCGTTTTATTATAGCCCCACTATTAGATATTTTGAGAATTTCAATCACCTTTTTCTCACGTATTTTTCAGTATGTTCAAGGTCCTATCATAACATGAACTTTTTCCCAGAAACCCCCATTAATTTTAGATACTTCGATTGCCATCCTCGTGGTGGAGACTATATAAAGTTCAGCCTGGCCGAACAATAAATTGTTTTTACTTGTTAAGTGTATTTTTCAAGGACTATTTAGAATTAGATTTCTAAGAATATTTTGTTTTCAAGGATTATCTAGGCGTGGATTATCAATTATATTTTTTCAATGACAATTAAGGCGTGGATTTTTAATATATTATTTTCAAGGAATATTTAGACGCGAATTTTTAAGTATATTTTGGGTTTAAAGTATATTTTCAGAGCGTTAAACTTGAAAGTTTAAGTAATATTTTATGTACATTGGACGAGGATTTTGAAGTATATTTTTAAGGCGTTGGACGTGAATTTTTAAGTAATATTATATGGGCATTAGGCTAGGATTTCGAAATATATTTTCAGAACGTTAGACGTGGATTTTCTCCTAATTATTATTATGCTCTTTCATAACCACCAATTTATTTTCAGTGTATGTAATAAATCTGTTCGTCTTCGGACGGCTCACAAGGAGGACGCAATTTAAAATGTATAATACTCCCACGGTCAGAAATATAAAACTTTTTATCAAATTAGATGACATTTTTCGTATACGAATAACTTATGAAGTCTTAGTGGACCTATATAAAATATCAAGTTATTGAAGTTGAACTAGATTTCTTAGACTTTTTCTTTGCATGATATATGGTCCTATACCTTCTATACTAAATAGAAAGTGGAGGTAGAGTAAAGACGGAAAAACTGATCACACCTGTCGCAAAAAGTTCAGTAACATAATTGTGTCTCGTTGAATCTTTATGTTTCTTGTTGGGCTTTTCTGGTCAGATAATTTTTTATGAAAATAAAACGATTTTTATTCCATATTTCGCTCGACGTTTTGTTGGCTTTTTTCCAACATTTTCAAGAGCTGATTTTATTAATCTATTGACAAAATAAAAATGAAGATGTAATTTCTTTTATTACATTTTAAATATTGCACTTATTTTTAACTTACTTTGATTATTTGTCATTTTTCTATTATTTACCAGTGAGCGGAGCAGTATAGTCGGACGGGGCCGACCATACGATACCCTACACAACTACCACGGAACTCAAATTTTCTACGGATGTTTATTCTGAGCCTGGGCAATATTTCGTGATTTTTGCACCCTCTTGCCCGATTAGAGGTAAACAGCTCCTCTTCCTCATACTGACATATTTTCCGAATATTACGCGTATTCAGTACAGCTATTGTCCAGATTCCCTTCACCGTAGGTTGTGTTGTGATGTTCGGCTTTCATTTGTGGTCTATAGATCGACTCGAAAATAACACAAAAAATTAAGTTTTTGGTCCAATTCATTCCAAAATTATTATCTGATCATCACCGAAAATTATACGCGTTGTCCTTGACCATAACTGGAACCTCATGAAACATTTCAAAGCGATCAGTGCTATAGTTCCGCTCTCTAGAGTGATAATGGGTTACTAAATAATATAGGAATACGGAGATACATGTGAATATTTAGGTGTAACTCCCACATCCGAGCACATACAACAATATAATTGGTATTAATTTAAAGGTCAACCACTGCTCTTGGATATAATATCAACTTCTCGGGTCTATGTCCTTCAGGGGTAAATATATACGCTATAGAATACAAATTATGTCATTTTTCACACAAAAGTCAAGGTCCATTTGACCCGCTAAATATTGACCGATCTTTATCAAAATAGGCACGCTTATTCTTTGGCCCGATCCCCTTCTCCATGCAAAATTTCACGATGTTCGGGCCATTTTTGCGGCCTCTGGAGCGATCAGAAAAACCGACAAAAATTTAGTATTTGGTCCATTTCACCCCCTAAATATTAGCTGATCTTTACCAAAAACAATAGGGGTCTTCATTTACCAAAACCCATCCTACATGCAAAATTTTGTGAAGATTGGTCCATAACTGTTGCCTGTATCGTGCTTACAAATTATAATGGACAGACGGACGGACGGACGGACGGACACTCATGTCTAGATCGACTCAGCTAGTCGAGATATGACGATCGGTATACTTAAAGGTGGGTCTAGGACCAATATTTCGCGGCGTTACAAACTTTTGGGCTGCACAAAGCTATAATACCCTGACAATCACAGTTAAAAATTAGGTATATCACAGAACTGGTGTTAACTAATTGCAATAGAATACTGAAGCTTGGTATTGTCTTTCTTTGTGTTTATTGATCTGGCTATTCTTTGTTGTATTCGCAGACTTTCTAATGTGTATCGTTTGTTTTCATTTTTAGCTTTGTCTAATATTTTGACGTTCTTAAAGTCAGCTGTGTGGCCAGTCTCTTTTATATGCTGTGAGAGTGCTGTTTTTTCTGTTCCTTTATTTATGTCGTTTTGATGTTCACTTACTCTCACGCTTAGCATACGTTTTGTTGTACCCACATACACTTTACCGCATTTTTCATCTTCGCTGCCTTTGCATCTATTCTGTAACTATATGTCTGCAAAAAGTTTTGGACCGTTGATATTTTCGTGTTGTCTTCTTATTTCCATTAAACAACCATGAAAACTTACAAAATAAATCTTCATTTGTATGGCAATGTAAGACAACCACAAACCACTCTCCTCTCCCTCGTTGTAACAACACAAGGTCAACATCAAGTGTTCGGATATACATTTAAAGCAAAATATAAACAAAAGAAAAACCAGTAAGGAAAGTAGTAAAGTCGGACGGGGCCGACTATATGATACCCTTCACCACTATGTGTATATTAAACAGAACTATTAACATGAAATTGGATGAAATAAAATATGTGATATTTATCTACCCAGATCTACCCAAAAACATGTCATTCGTTGTTACAATGGGACCAAAATATGTAAACCGATTTAAAGCAATTATCAATCACGCACCCGTTGAATATTTAGAGCCCAAGTAACACGCAATTACGTCATTCTATTCTGAAAAACAAGAAGAGTTTGGTGCACTAATTTATGAACGTTTGTTCCTAATGGACATATTTTATTTCTGATTTCAGCAAAACTTATCACATGTTATATTACACATACTTTAGAACGCTGTGCAAAATTGTGCAATCGTCCTAACTTTTGGTCTTAAAATCTGACAATTTTCAGAAAAATTTACACACATCATTCTAGACTCAATTCAGTAAGCTATGCCAAATTTCGTTCAAAATGAAAAATTAAAATTAAATCAAGCTAAAATATATGGGAGCTATATCCAAATCTGCACCAATTTTCATGAAACTTACTAAATTCAGACTTAATTCAGTACGCTATGCCAAATTTCTTCCAATCGAAAGATATAGGGACTTCGGTGCACCAATCGGGGGAAAATATATGTGGGAGCTATATATATATGGGACTTTGGTAAATCTGAATTGATTTTCACGAAACTTAAAACACATCATTCTAGACTCAAATCAGTACGCTATGCCAAATTTCGTGGACATCAAAAGATATATAGGGACTTTGGTGAACCATTTACATTAAATCGGTCGAAAATATATATGGGAGCTATATCGAAATGTGAACCGATTTTCAAGAAAATGTATGCACATCTCTCTAGTCTCAATTCAGTACGCTATGCCCAATTTCGTGCAAATCGAAATATATATAAGGACTTTGGTGCACCATTTACATAAAATCGGACGAAACTATATATGGAACTATACCAAATCTCGTGTAAATCGAAATATATATAAGGACTTTGGTACACCATTTACATTAAATCCGTCGAACATATATATGGGAGCTATATCTAAATCTGAACCGATTTTCACGAAATTTTACACACATCATTCTAGACTCAATTCCGTGCAGATCGGAATATATATAGGGACTTTGGTACACAATTTACGTGAAATCGAAAGAACATATATATGGGAGCTATATCTAAATCGGAACCGATTTTCAAGACATTTTACACACATCATTCTAGACTCAATTCAGTACGATATGCCAAATTTCGTGCAGATCGGAAGATATATATGGACTTTGGTACACCATTTACGTGAAATCGGCCCAAAATATATATGGGAGCTATATCAAAATCTGAACCGATATGGACGGGCATACATAAATCGACTCAGAAACTGATTCTATACATATTCTCAAAAGAAACCATGCGTCTATCTCGTTTTCTTTTGCCTGTAACAAACATATGCACAAAGGCATAAATCCCTATAATACAGTGTGGTGAAGGGTATAAAATGTTATATTATGTTATATTGCATATTATTTTTCAATAATAATGCAATTAACCGGTGAACAGTATAAGAAAATATATTTTTGAAAATCAATTAACAGGGAGGAAATTTTTATGTGTTTTTGCGTATGCAATATTTTGTTGCCCAATCATGTGGTCCAATTAAACGTGGAAAACAATTAATTAAATAATTAGTCGGTAAATTAAATAAGTTTAGTAATTTAGTTTTCTATAACTATGAGGTTCAGTATAATGCATTAGACTATTTTAATAATACTACTTTTTAAATTACATCTCCAAAAAAAAGCAATATTACAATTAATGTTAAAAAATGACAAAATCTCTTTCTTTCATTTCAGGTAAGCTCTGAAAATTATTTTGTCAATTTTAAATCAAAAAAGTAAATTATAAAGATACCTTAATTAAGTTTTTATATCAAGAAAAACTTATTGTTTCCATTAAATTTCTCTAAAAGGATTATAAATATTTTCCCCTTTCTTTCACATACATTTAGTTTGTTGTTTGAATAAACAAATTTGGGTTTGGGGTCTATGGCAGAACAAAGGAAAACTCTGAAAGACAAATAAATAAATTTGTCAATCAACCTGAATAAATTTCAAAGTACAAGAAAAGAATGTTTGTTTCACAAAATACAAACCAACATAAGTGAAATGGTCAACTTCAGTAGAAGTGATAACAACAATGGAATGCAATGAAGGATGAATGCAAGAAACAGAGGACAAAAAAATACACAGTACAGCCAACCATATGTCAACAGCTTTCAGAACAAAAACTTTTTGTTTGTTTTTATACCCTTCAACACACTGTTGTACAGGGTATTTGTCTTTGTGCATATGTTTGTAACAGGCAAAAGGAAACGAGATAGACACATGGTTCCTTTTGAATATGCATAGAATCACTTTTTGAGTCGATTTACGCATGTCCTTCTGTCTGTCCGTCCGTCTATGTATTTTTGTGACCAAAGTACAGTTCGCATTTATTTAAATTAGGAGGTATACGTCACTTATTTGGCCCAACGACGAACCCTATTGAAATTGGGAAAAATCGTTTCAGATTTAGATATAGCTCCCATATATATTTTCGTCCGATTTAATGTAAATGGTGCACCAAAGTCCATATATATCTCTCGATTTGCACGAAATTTGGCACAGTGTAATGAATTAGGTCTAGAATGATTTGTGTTAAGTTTCCTACCAATCGGTTCAGATTTAGATATAGCTCCCATATATATTTTCGTCCGATTTAATGTAAATGGTACACCAAAGTCCATATATCTTTCGATTTGTACGAAATTCGGCACAGTGTAATGAATTAGGTCTAGAAAGGTGTGTGTTAAGTTTCGTGAAATCGGTTCAGATTTAGATATAGCTTCTATATCTGACCAAATGACAAATTTAGTATCAGTTGTAGAATAACATGTTTATGGATCCAATTTCATTGTCCTTTGTCCTGGTCCTTTAAAAATGCGACGTCTGTTAGGATTCATCTGTTGAATATACCCAAAGTGGTGAAGGGTATCATATAGTCGGCCCCGTCCAGCTTTACTACTTTCCTTAAAAAATTCTTGTCATTATTTTTGTTTGTGTTTATGGATTTGCGTGTGTGTGTAGTACGTGTTTGCATGTCTCAACAAACAGAGCAATCATTTAAACCGGATATTGCAAAACAAGTATAGGAAAGCGTCTTTAACAAAAACAACTGATAAGAGCTGACAAAAAGAAAGTAACAAATAACAACTAAAACTAATTGTGAAAGGACAAAAGTTAGAAGGGACCAAATACGTGACACCCTACACCACTATGGTTATTTAGGAGATTATTATTGCGACCTATTGCTATATACATATTCAGTCAAGTACGGTTACAAACATTGGGTATTTAGGGCATCATTTCATGAAATCGGAAGAACATATATAGGAGCTACATCTAAATCTGAATTGAATAACCCAAACATACTATACCTTCATATTTTGATACAGCTCCTATATACAGTTTAGTCCCATTTTAATAAAAGGTGCATCAAACTCCCAAGGTTTATCCGATTGAAACTAAACGTTGCGCAATTAGGTCTAGTTTGCACCAAATTCTCAATATTTGTCCGATTGAGACAAAATTTCGGACAGCGCACTGGGTTAGGTCCAGATTGTTGTATGCGAAGTTTTGTTGAAATCCGTTCAGATTTATATATAGCTCCCATATATAGTTTCGTCCCAATATTTGTCCATTTGAGTGACGTGTAGTAAGTTTTGTAAAAATCGGTTCAGATTTAGTTATATGCCGTTCAAATTTTCGTCCAATTTTGGTGCACCGAAGAGCCTACGTTTAGCCTATGATGGTTTGTTGAAATCGGTTTAGAGTTATATATAGCTCCCATATATTTCCGTCCGATTTTATATAAATGGTGCACCGAGGAGCCTATGTTTGTTCGCCTAACATAGAATATTACATAGCGCATTGGATTGAAATCGTTTCAGGTTTCCATATATATTTTTTCATCCGATTTCACCTAAATGGTGTAAGAAACAACCTAATGTTTATCCGATTGTGTCGAATTTGTGCTATATTCAGATGTAGGTATAACCGCGAAAGGTCTCATATAGTCAACTTTTGAACTTTCCTTATTGGTTTTGGACTCACCTCAATACGGTATGTAAAATTTTAGTCTCAAACGGACAAACCTTAACACAAGCTATTCTTGGCTCAATTCAATGCGTTATACAAAATGCTGTGCCCATCGGACAAACATAGTTTGTTTTGTGCACCATTTACCTAAAATATGGAAGCTTTATTTAAATCTAATTTCAAATCTAAACCAATTTCAACAAAACTTAACCGAATTTCTTCAAATTCTGAGAAAAAAATTATCAATTTGTGGACACTTAGGGTGGAAAACTGGGCTAAAAACTTCAAAGGGGAAGAAGTTTCCAATCCGCCTATACAGATAATTTTCTGCAAAGGTATATGTCAGCCTCCGAAATCTTGAAATACTAATTTGTTGATTATCTGGAGCACAATTAACATGAAATTAGGTAAAAACCAGTAAGGAAAGTAGTAAAGTCGGACGGGGCCGACTATATGATACCCTTCACCACTATGGGTATATTAAACAGGACTATTAACATGAAATTGGATGAAATAAAATATGTGATATTAATCTAACTGTGAATCTACCAAGATCTATCCATAAAGTATGTAAATCGACTTCAAACAAATATAAATAGGTCATCCGTTGGGCTATGTCTGTACTTCTATAAAACGCAACTACGTAATTCAATGCTCAATTTTGTACGTTGTGCAAAATTTGATGTCAATCTTACTAACTTGAGGAGTTTGATGCCCAATTTACTTGAAATCGGTCGAAAATATATATGGAAGCTCTATCCAAATATTAAGCGATTTCAAACAAACTTGTCACAGGTTAGGTTATACTAATTTCAGAACTTTTTGTTCCTATCAGCCTATTGGTTCATTGGTGCGTCAATTACTTAAAATAATCTATAATAAAAGGGAGCTATATCTAAATCTGGACCGAGTTTCACGAAACAAGGCAGACATCACTCTAAGCTCAATTCAAATTTCGTGCAGATCGAAAGATATATAGCGACTTTGTTGCACCATTTACATGAAATCGGACTAAACTATATGTGGGAGCTATAAAGAAATCTGGACCGATTTTCTCGAAACTTGCCAGACATCACTCTAAGCTCAATTTAGTACGTTATGCCAAATTTCGTGCAAATCGAAGGATATATAGGGACTTTGGTGCACCATTTACATGAAATCGGACGAAACTATATATGGGAGCTATATCTAAATCTGGACCGATTTTCTCGAAACTGGGCAGACATCATTCTAGGATCAATTCAGTATGTTATGCCAAATTTCGTGCAAACCGCAAGGTATATGTGGTGCACCATTTACATGAAATCGGTCGAAACTATATATGTGAGCTATATCTAAATCTGGACCGATTTTCTCGAAACTGGGCGGACATAATTCTAGGCTCAATCCAGTACGTTATGCCAAATTTCGTGCAAATCGAAAGATATATAGGGACTTTGGGGCACCATTTACATGAAATCGGACGAAACAATATATGGGAGCTGTATCTAAATCTGAACCGATTTTTTGGAAACTTGGCACACATCATTCTAGACCTAAATGATTAGGCTAAACCAAATTTCGTGCAAATCGAACGATATATAGGGACCGTTTACATTAAATCGGTTAAAAATATATATATATATATATATATATATATATGGGAGTTATATCTAAAACTGAACCGATTTTTCCCAATTTCAATAGGGTTCGCCGATATTCACGAAACTCGGCAGACATCATTCTAGACTCAATTCTGTACATTATGCCAAATTTCGTGCAAATCGAAAGACATAAAGGGACTTTGGGGCACCATTTACATGAAATCGGACGAAGCTATATATGGGAGTTATATCTAAATCAGGACCGATTTTCTCGAAACTTGGCAGACATCACTCTAGGCTTAGTTCAGTGCGTTATGTCAAATTTCGTGCAAATCGAAATATATATAGGGACTTTGGGGCACCATTTATATGAAATCGGACGAAACTATATATGGGACCTATATCTAAGTCTGGACCGATTTTCTCGAAACTTTGCAAACATCACTCTAGACTCACTCTAGACATTAAATCGGTTAAATATATATATATATATATATATATATGGGAGCTATATTTAAATCTGAACCGATTTTTCCCAATTTCAATAGGGTTCGTCCTTGGGCCGAATAAGTGACCTATGCCAAATTTCATCCAATTCGGGTCATAAATGCGACCTGTACTTTGTTTACAATTTAACATGGACAGACAGACAGACGGATTGTCATGCATAGATCGACTTAGAAAGTGATTCTATGCATATTCTCAAAAGGAACCATGTGTCTATCTCGTTTCCTTTTGCCTGTTACAAACATATGCACAAAGACATAATACCCTGTACCACAGTGTGGTGAAGGGTAAAAATATATATGGGTTATGCCTGCATTTCTACGAAACGCAATCACGTCATTCTATGCCCAATGTTGTACGTTGTGCAAAATTTCCTGTCAATCTGAAAATATGAGAAGATTGGTGCAACAGTTACATAAAATCGGACGAAAATATATATGGGAGTTATATCTTAATATGAACCTGGGACCTATATCCAAATTTGAACCGATTTCAACGAAAACACTACAGTACGTTGTGCTAAATAATGTCTCTAAAGCGACATTTTGTGCCTTTGGTACTTCAAATCGGATGATAATATATATGAAAGCTATATCCAAATCTAAGCCGATTTCAACAAAACTTGACACACGTTAGACTACACTAACTTCCATTGTGCCATTTTTTTGTCAATCTGCGGTCTTTGGTGCACCATTTAATTAAAATCGGACGAAACTATATATGGGAGTTATACGAAAATCTGAACCGATTTTTCCCATTTTCAATAGAGCTCATCGTTAGCCAAATAAATGAGCTTTGCCAAATTTCATCCAATTCGAATCATAAATGCGACCTGTAGTTTGTTTATAATTAAACATGGACAGAGAGACGGACGGACGGACACGCATAAAACGACTCAGAATATGATTCTATGCATATTCTCTAAAGGAACCATGGGTTCATCTCGTTTCCTTTTGCCTGTTACCAACATATGGACAAAGACATAATACCCTGTACCACAATGTGGTGATTGATCCAAATATTATATGATCTACAAATCACCTCACGAACTGAAAACATCCTATTTCTTTGCCAGAGATAGTTGAAAGATAAACATTTTGCAAAATGTCAAAGTAAAACCAGTAAGGAAAGTAGTAAAGTCGGACTGGGCCGACTATATGATACCCTTCACCACTTTGGGTATATTGTACATATGTATCCTTAAAATTATGCAACCTTTGCTAAATTTAATTCGGGCAGATTTAGAGTCGTCTGCGTACCATGGGACAAATTTATCAAAATTGATACACGTTATTCGGTACGCCGCACTGTTAAAAATGTAATCTCAATCTCTGCATCAATTTCAACATGACGCAATAACGTCATTCAATTTTCAATTTGACACGTTGTACAAAACTTCATTAGGAGTTTGGTGCACCATTTATGTAAAATTGGACGAATATATGTGGGTATATGTGGGAGCATATCGAAATCTGAACCGATTTTAATTCAGTACGCTATGCCCAATTACGTGCAAATCGAAGGATATAAAGAGAATTTGGTGCAATATTTACCTAAAATCAGACGAAAATATATATTGGGGCGATATATATATATATATATATATCTGAACCGATTTTCACGACATTTAACTACGAATTTCGTGCAAATCGAAGAATATAAGGGACTTTATTGCATTATTTACCTAAAAAATATATATATGGAGGTATATCTAAATCTGAACCGATTTTCACGAAATTTACCACACATCCTTCTAGACTTAATTCAGTACGTTATGCTACATTTCTTGCAAATCAAAGGATATATAGGGACTTTGGTGCACTATTTACCTAAAATCGGACGAAAATATATATGGGAGCTATATCTAAATCTGAACCGATTTTCACAAAATTTACCACACACAGTTCTAGACATAATTTAGTGCGTTATGCAGAATTTCGTGCAAATCGAAGGATATATAGGGACTTTGATGCACTATTTACCTATGATCGGATGAAAATATATATGGGAACTATATCTAAATCTGAACCGATTTTTCCCAAGGTTCATCCTTGGACCAGGGTTCATCCTTGGACCAAATAAATGAGCTGTGCCAAATTTCATCCAAGTTGAGTCAAAATGCGACCTGTACTTTGTTTACAATTTAACATGGACAGACGGGCGGATATGCATAAATCGAGTGAAAAAGTGATTCTATATTCTCAAAAGGAACCATGTGTCTATCTCGTTTCCTTTTGCCTGTTACAAACATATGTACAAAGACATAATACCCTGTACCACAGTGTGGTGAAGGGTATAAAGACAATTTTTTCTTTCCTGTTCACAAAGTTCAACAATGTTTCGTTTTCATGTTTTCTTTGGCAAGGGGAATTCTTTGAAATATAGCAAAAGTTCTATAACTTTATCAGCATGCGAATATCAACACAGTTTATGGTAGGGCGAGATTTTAAGGAATATATATCTTAACCAGGGTGGCGGAGTTGAATATGTCCCAGATGGTGATCGAAATGTTAAATAAAGTCTCTGTATGGCGATGAGACTTAAGGAAACCCATCCTATACTGTGAAATGAATTCAATCAGTAGGCATTACCCGCTCGAAGACGTGTATCGTCCAAAATCAGCCGTTGTGTCTCAGACCATTAATGTGAAAGTGTGACCTACCTCGAGATAGAGGCACCCTTGGACATTTCTTCCATCAGCAAACATACGATATTGTATGAACCCACACAACATGAAAATCGCTAAAAAAAACGGTAATGTAGATTAATGCATAATAGCGGTGTTTCAAAATCTATACTAATAAAAGAGTGAAGTGATTGACTGACTGACTGACTGACTGATTTAACGATTCATCAACGTCCAGACGAAACGGCTGAAGCTAGAATTTTGAAATTTTGGGTGAGGGTCACTCTTGGTCCAAATATGACAGATAAGGTTGGGTTTTTGGAAATTCGTACTATAACGGTACGAAAAGTACTAAAAGGTACTAATCTATACTAATAAAAGAGTAAAGTGATTGACTGACTGATTTAACTATTCATGAACGCCCAGACGAAACGGCTGAAGCTAGAATCTTGAAATTTTGTGTGAGGGTCACCCTTGGTCCAAAGGTGACAGATAAGGCTGGGTTTTTGGAAATTCATACTAGAACGGTATGAAAAGTACTAAAAAGTACTAAATGTGATACCATTTGTATTTGGCAAACCGGTGGAGCTAGAACTATGAAATGTGGTTTGGTGGTCGTTGGTGGAGTGTAGGATAGATGTACCAAAGGGTTTTTGGAAATTCGAACTATAACTATCCGAAAAGTACGAAAATGTACTAAATTTGGTACAATTCTGTAGCATGTGAACGGATAGCGTTAAAAACTTGAAGTTTGGAGTGTGAATTAAGGTTGAGATGTAGGGTCCATTTAAGGAGATGGTTTTGAATGCGCTTACTCATGTGTACGAAAAGTACTGTTGGTACTATATTTGGTACAAATTTAATCTATACTAATAAGAGAGTAAAGTGATTGGCCGACTGACTGATTTAACGATTCATCAACGCCCAGACGAAACGGCTGAAGCTAGAATCTTGAAATTTTGGGTGAGTGTCACTCTTGATCCAAATGTGACAGATAAGGCTAGGTTTTTGGAAATTCGTACTAGAACCGTACGAAAAGTACTAAAAAGTACTAAATATGGTATCATTTGTATTTGGCGAACCAGTAAAGCTAGAAATCTGAAATTTGTATTGAGAGTCACTGATGGAGTGATGTAGCAAAGAACTTTTTGGAAATTCGAACTAAAAGTATCGGAAAAGTACTAAAATGTACTAAATTTGGTACAATTTCGTAGTATGTGAATGGATTGAGCTAAAAACCTGAAATTTGGAATGCAAATTAAGGATGAGAATTAGGGTCGATATAAGGAGTGTTTTTTGAAAGCGTGTACTCATGTGTACGAAAAGTACTATATGGTACTATATTTGGTACAAATTTGATTTGGAGGTACAAATCGAGCTGGAATCCTGGAATTTGAAATTAAAATTACCGTCGGAGTGTAGGATTGGGATATGAACGTAGTTTTGGAAATTTAATACTTATGTGTACGAAAAGTACTAAATCGTACTATAATCGGTACAATTTGGATTTGGGTGATCCTATAGAGCGGGAACAATGAAATTTGGAGTCAGGATCCAGTTTACGAAATAATACTTATGGGTACTAAATGGTACTAAATTTGGTACAATTTGAATTTAAGGCGAACCAATAGAGCTAGAATCGTGAAATTTGGAGCCAGGATCACTGTTGAGGTGTAAGATTGCGATATGTAGGAAGTTTTAGAAATGTGTACTAAATTTGGTACAATTTGAATTGTGAGTGAACCGATAGAGTTGGAATCCTGAAACTTGGATTTGGGATCACTGTGGGGGTGTAGGGTTGGGGTATGTAGGAAGTTTTAGAAATTTGTACTAAGTGTACTAAATTTGGTACAATTTAAATTGTGGGTGAAGCGATAGAGTTGGAATCCTGAAATTTAGATTTAGGATCACTGTGGAGGTGTAGGATTGGGGTATGTAGGAGGGTTTGGAAATTGGTACTACTATGTAATAAATTTAGTACGATTTGATTTTTTTTGTGAACCGAAGGAGTTGGAATCCTAAAATGTTGATTTATGACCACTTTGGAGGTGTAGGATTGGGGTATGTAGGAAGATTTGGAAATTGGTACTACTATGTACTAAGCTTAGTACAATTTGAATTGTGGGTGAACCGACAGAGTTAGAATCCTAAAACTTGAATTTAGTATCATTGTGGGAGTGTAGGATTGGGGTATGTAGGAAGTTTTGGAAATTGGTACTACTGTGTACTAAATTTGGTACAATTTGAATTGTGGGTAAACCGATAGAGTTGGAATCCTAAAATTTTTAGGATCCACCTCCACAGTGATCCTAAATCAAAATTTTAGGATTCCAACTCTATCGGGGTATATAGGAAGTTTTGGAAATTCGTACTATTGTGTACTAAATTTTGTACAATTTTAATTGTGAGTGAAACGATATAGTTGGAATCCTGAAACTTGGATTTAGGATCACTATATGGGTGGTAAGAAGGAGGTTTTAGAAATTCGTACTACTGTGTACTAAATTTGGTACAATTTAAATTTTGGGTGAACCGATAGAGTTGAAATCCTGAAAAATGGATTTAGGATCACTGTGGGGGTGTATGATTCGGGTATGTAGGAAGTTTTGGAAATTTGAAATAATGTGTACCAAATTTGGTACAATTTGAATTATGGGTGAACCAATAGTGGGTGGGTGAATTTTGGCACTGCTGTGTATAAAATTTGGTACAATTTGAATTATGGGTCAACCTATGGAGTTGGAATCCTGAAACTTGGATTTAAAATCACTGTCGGGGTGTTGGTTTGGTGTTAAGTAGGAAGTTTTGGAAATTTCAATTGTGGGTAAATTATTAGAGTTGGAATCCTGAAATTTGAATTTGGAATCATTAGTTGAGGAGGGTACTTATGGAAATAATGTATGCCAAATGGAAAATTTTGTTAAAATTTGGATTTGGGTGAACCTTTAGAGCTCGAATCATGAAATTTGGTACAAAATGGTACTCAAATTTAATTTATGCTCGATATTAATGTGTGGATTGTTTTTTCAGACATATGCAGTTTAATCTAAAAATAAAATAATATGTTAATACATTATTAAATATTTCCCAGATTCGCTAACGAAGTTGCGGGCATATGCTAGTATATTTATAAAATTGTAACCAGTGACAATCTATGCATACAGGCAAAACAACAATCGACTATGAGGGTATTCGAAGACAAGCCATACTGGTAATGTGGAGAATGTAGGGTCATTCTGAGTTGTACGTCACCGTTTCTATAATTTTCTAAAGAATTCCAAAAACGAACAACATATGTTAAATCATATGAATCGCGACAATGTTAGCTCTAGCACAAGGGTTAAAACCAGCACTTTGTAGACTGGCCAAATATATAATTGATGCGTCATTCGCCGTACAAGTTTGACTTGACTTTCAAAAACTTCTTTTATTTCCGCACATCGAGAAAAAATGTGCGTTAAAAAAAACATTAGGAAGTGTATTATTCGGCGTGGAAAAATGGCTTATAAAACTGTATAAATCAGTGATAAAATTTTCCACTTTTTTCAATTATTTGAGGAACACTATTGATATATATTTAAATCGGATTTTTAATTCTAACTGCTGAATAACGAGTTACCTTGTACGTCTTCTATTGTTACACTTCGAAAAGGATGTTTCTTATAATTCATGCATATCAGCCTTAACACCTAATTTGAAAAGTTCAGACACTAATGTTTTGTCATCAACCCAAACCCAAAAGAAGAAAAAATACAACAACCAAAATCTCATAACACATGGAATCCACAGATAAAAGAAATTCGTCCATATATTGATACCAATATACCAAACACAAGTTTCATACATGAGTAATAGATTTTTGTTAGCCAGCACTTGCACCCCAGGTGTATATTATCCTTGAGAATAAATTAAAACTATCTCAAAGATTTGCCGTATATCTGCTTATTGCGTTGTTCTTAGCAATGCATCACCGACCAAAATGTACTTTTCGGACTACGTAGAACAGAAAACCAATTTCAAGTTGATAAAAACCACAAAAAAAATGAAAAAAATTATTGTTTGGATTTCTTGACTTGCTTTCAATAGATGGCACAAAAAAGTTTATCCTTTAACCTAAGTTATGGTGTAGAAATATTTTCATCACGAGTGAGTGAGATATTGAATAGGGGATATTCTAAAATGCGATAAGCTAGTATTGTGAGTTACATACATATACGCATGCACTTTTAAAAAACTTTCTGTTTTATTGATGCATTTTTCTTTTTTCTTTACTTTGAAATTTTTGACACTCTTGTTATGAACCTAAAATTGATATATGCAGAAATCAATTTCAATTAAACTTCTTAGAGTGGAAAATACTAAAAAAATTTACTTTAAATATAAGATTATATTTAAGTAAAACTTATGAAGGAGGGCACATAGATTCGGGGGATTGCTTTAATGACAGTAATTACCAAATTCCGTAGACAAATTGAAATAAAATAATATATTCATATGTACAAATTTATATATTCAGTAGATTAGTAGTAACATGGGCAAACTGAAAATATCCTTTACATAAAACTTTATATTACCAAATCGCAAAGTGTAAATGCCCTAGATAGCCTCACGAATTCTATCATTAAGGTGTTAAGTCGAAGCGTTAAAAGTCCCAAGGTGATAAATACAATTTGAGAGGTTACACGATCCAGACTGTTTTACGAGCTCCAGATGCGCAGACGACGAATGAGAATTGGGCAGTCAGATGATCTTTCGATCAAATTCCTGATCATATAGATCATATACAAACCAGTAAGGAAAGTAGTAAAGTCGGACGGGGCCGACTCTAGGATACCCTTCACCACTATGGGTACATTAAACAGGACTATTAACATGAAATTGGATGAAATAAAATATGTGATATTTATCTAAATGTGAATCTACCTAGATTTGTCCATAAAGTGTGTAAATCGACTTCAAACAAATATAAATAGGTCATCCGGTTGACTATGTCTGTACTTCTAGAAAACGCAACTACGTAATTCTATGCCCAATTTTGTACGTTGTGCAAAATTTGATGTCAATCTGACTAACATGAGGAGTATGATGCCCAATTTGCTTGATATCGGGCGAAAAAATATATGTAAGCTATATCCACATATTAAGCGATTTCAAACAAACTTGTCACAGGTTAGGTTATACTAACTTTAGAACGTTTTGTTCCTATTGGTTCCTTGGTGCGTCAATTACATAAAATCAATCTATAATAAAATGGAGCTATATCTAAATCTGGACCGATTTTCACGAAACAAGGCAGACATCACTCTAGGCTCAATTCAGTACGTTATGCCAAATTTCGTGCAAATCGAAAGATATATAGCGACATTGGTGAACCATTTACATGAAATCGGACGAAACTATATGTGGGAGCTATATAGAAATATGGACCGATTTTATCGAAACTTGGCAGACATCACTCTAGGCTCAATTCAGTACGTTGTGCAAAATTTCGGGCAAATCGAAAGATATATATGGATGTTGGAGCACAATTTACATGAAATCGGACGAAACTATATATGGGAGCTATATCTAAATCTGGACTAATTTTCACGAAACTTGGCAGACATAACTCTAGGCTCAATTCAGTACGTTATGCCAAATTTCGTGCAAATCGAAAGATATATATGGATTTTGGTCACAATTTACATGAAATCGGACGAAACTATATATGGTAGCTATATCTAAATCTTGACCGATTTTCACGGAGCTTGGCAGACATCATTCTAGACCTAAATGATTAGGCTGTACCAAATTTCGTGCAAATCGAAGGATATATAGGGACTTTGGGGCACCATTTACATGAAATCGGACGAAACTATATATATATGGGAGCTATATCTAAATCTGGACCGATTTTCTTGAAACTGGGCAGACACCATTCTAGACTCAATTCAGTACGTTATGCCAAATTTCGTGCAAATCGAAAGATATATAGAGACTTTGGGGCACCATTTACATGAAATCGGACGAAACTATATATGGGAGCTATATCTAAATCTGGACCGATTTTCACGAAACTTGGCAGACATCACTCTAGGCTTAATTCAGTACGTTATGCCAAATTTCGTGCAAATCAAAAGATATATAGGGACTTTGGGGCACCATTTACATGAAATCGGACGAAACTATATATGGGAGCTATATCTAAATCTGGACCGATTTTCACGAAACTTGGCAGACATCATTCTAGACCTAAATGATTAGGCTGTACTAAATTTCGTGCAAATCGAAAGTTATATAGGGACTGTTTACATTAAATCGGTTAAATATATATATGGGAGCTATATCTAAATCTGAACCGATTTTTCCCAATTTCAATAGGGTTCGTCCTTGGGCCAAATAAGTGACCTATGCCAAATTTCATCCAATTCGGATCATAAATGCGACCTGTACTTTGTTTACAATTTAACATGGACAGACGGACGGACGGACGGACGGACGGACGGACGGACAGACGGACATGCGTAAATCGACTCAGAAAGTGATTCTATGCATATTCTCAAAAGGAACCATGGGTCTATCTCGATTATTTTTGCCTGTTACAAACATATGCACAAAGACATAATACCCTGTACCACAGTGTGGTGAAGGGTATAAAAATAAAAAGAAGTCACATTGCAACATTATATGATTACTTGACTGACTTGACAATCAATGTTTGTCTGATTGAAATATTGCATAACGTACTGAATTAATTCTAGGATGGCATGTGCTATGGTTCGTTCGATCATACAATCGTTTAACTGGTAAGAAATTTTATTTTTATGCTTATATGTACACTATCGGACGAAATTAAATATGTGATCTACATTGATATTTGAACTAACCCAGTAGAAAATACTATCATGCATGAAAATTTCGTTGACGAAACGTCAACTAAATCACGATTAAATGCAAGATATGTTATCGAGAATGTGGCGTACTTCTCGAACAGAAAATATGTTTTAATGATTATGATTGATGACAAGATCAATGGCAATAGGTATTTAGTCATCAACGATATATGGGAGCTATGATCGGATGAAAATATATATGGGAGCTATATCTAAATCTGAACCGATTTTCACGAAACTCAATTCAGTTCGCTATGCCAAATTTCGTGCAAATCAAAGGATATATAAGGACTTTGGACGAAAATATATATGGGAGCTATATCTAAATCTGAGCGGTTTTCTACGAAATTTTACACACTTCGTTTTAGACTTAATTCAGTACGCTATGTCAAGTTTCGTGCAAATTGAAGGATATATAGGGACTTTGGTGCTCTATTTACCTAAAATCGGACGAACATATATATGAGAGCTTTGTCTAAATCTCAACAAATTTCTACGAAATTTAACACACTTCGTTTTAGACTTATTTCAGTACAATATGCCAAATTTCGTTCAAATCGAAGGATATATAGAGACTTTGGGGCACCCATATATATTTTCGTCCGATTTAAGGTAAATATCGGACGAAAATATATATGGGAGCTATACCTAAATCGGAACCGATTATTCCCAATTTGGGCCAAATAAATGAGCTGTGCCAAATTTCATCCAATTCGAATTAAAAATGCGACCTGTACTTTGTTATACCCTTCACCACTCTGTGGTACAGGGTATTATGTCTTTGTGCATATGTTTGTAACAGGCAAAAGGAAACGAGATAGACACATGGTTCCTTTTGAGAATATGCATAGAATCACATTCTGAGTCGATTTATGCATGTCCGTCCGTCCGTCCGTCCGTCCGTCTGTCTGTCGATGTAAAATTGTAAACAAAGTACAGGTCGCATTTATAATCCGAATTGGATGAAATTTAGCATAGGTCACTTATTTGGCCCAAGGACGAACCCTATTGAAATTGGGAAAAATCGGTTCAGATTTAGATATAGCTCCCATATATATATTTAACCGATTTAATGTAAACGGCCCCTATATATCTTTTCGATTTGCACGAAATTTGGTACAGCCTAATCATTTAGGTCTAGAATGATGTCTGCCAAGTTTCGTAAAAATCGGTTCAGATTTAGATATAGCTCCCATATATATATTTAACCGATTTAATGTAAACGGTCCCTATATATCTTTCGATTTGCACGAAATTTGGTACAGCCTAATAGTTTACGTCTAGAATGATGTCTGCCAAGTTTCGTAAAAATCGGTCCAGATTTACATATAGCTCCCATATATAGTTTCGTCCGATTTCATGTAAATGGTGCCCAAAAGTCCCTATATATCTTTTGATTTGCACGAAATTTGGCATAACGTACTGAATTCAGCCTAGAGTGATGTCTGCCAAGTTTCGAGAAAATTGGTCCAGATTTAGATATAGCTCCCATATATAGTTTGGTCCGATTTCATGCAAATGGTGCCCCAAAGTCCCTATATATCTTTCGATTTGCACGAAAATTGGTACAGCCTAATCATTTAGGTCTAGAATGATGTCTGCCAAGTTTCGAGAAAATCGGTTCAGATTTAGATATAGCTCCCATATATAGGTTCGTCCGATTTAAGGTAAATTGGGCAACAAAGTCTCTCTACATCCTTCGATTTGCATGAAATTTGACATAGTGTACTGAATTAGGTGCAGAACGATGTGTGCCAAGTTTTGAGAAACTCGGTTCAGATTTAGATACAGCTCCCATATATAGTTTCGTCCGATTTAAGGTAAATGAGGCTCCAAAGTCCCTCTATATCTTTCGATTTGCATGAAGTTTGGCACAGAGTACTGAATTAGGTCCAGAACGATGTGTGCCACGTTTCGAGAAAATCGGTTCAGATTTAGATATAGCTCCCATATAAAGGTTCGTCCGATTTAAGGTAAATGGGGCACCAAAGTCCCTATATATGATTCGATTTGCACGAAATTTGGCATAAAGTACTGAATTAGATCCAGAATGATGTGTGCTAAGTTTCGAGAAAATCGGTTCAGATTTAGATATAGCTCCCTTATATATTTTCGTCCGATTTTAGGTAAATAGTGCACCAAAGCCGATGCGTGTTGAATTTCATGTAAATCGGTTCGGATTTAGATATTTCTCCCACATATATTTTCGTCCGACTTAATTAAATGGTATACCAAAGTCATTATATATCATTCTTTATCAAAGTCCCTAAAATTTGGAAAGTTTTGGTGAAATCGGCTCAAATTTTGATAGAGCTACCATATATATTATCTCCCGATTTTTAATAAATGATGCACCAAGATCCTTAAATGTTTCTGATATGCATACTGAAATTAGTATAACATAACCTGGGACAAGTTCCGATGAAATCGGTTTAGATTTTGATATAGCTTTTTTATTTCCGTCCGATTTTAAATTAAGTAACTAAATTTTTGCAACATATACTAATGTTGGAAAAATTTAGTATAGGTTGCAGAATGACATGTTTATGGATCCAATTTCATTTTACTTGTCCTTCAAAAATGCGACAACTCTTAGGATTCATCGGTTGAATATACCCAAAGTGGTGAAGGGTATCATATAGTCGGCCCCGTCCGACTTTACTACTTTCCTTACTGGTTTACAATTTGAAATGGACAGACGGACGGAAATGCATAAATCGACTTAAAAAGTGATCCTATGCATATTCTCAAAAGGAACCATGTGTCTATCTCGTTTCTTTTTACCTATTACAAACATATGCACCAAGATATAATACCCTGTACCATATTGTGGTGAATGGTATAAAAATCGGGCAAAATGATGTATGGGAGATATATGTAAATCTGGACATATTTGAGCAACCGTGGCATACGAAACGATGCATGAACTCAGACGAAAAACCATTAAGAATGGTTCAAAAGTCGGGCAGACAATATGATACACTTCACCCCATTGGGTCCATACAGACATTATCCTACAATATAATGTCGCTTGCCCAGACATAGCACCTTGGAGGACTATTGACATGGAATCGGACGAAATTCTGTACGTGTTCTACAAAGATTATATGAATGAATTGAAAGCAACCCATACTAATGGCATTCTGAAATCGATGCTAAATTCCATGTCTATCGTGCAGACTTGCGGTGATGGGTGTACTATTTATATGAACTCGGACAATATTATGTGTGGGAGCTAAATCTGGACCGATTTGTCGAAAACTTAACATGCTATGTCTAAGGCTTAACCAATTTCAAGAAAACTTGACATACACCAACCTGTACTAATTTCATTAGTAAAAAATTATATATGAGAGCTATGTTAAAAACTGAACGGATTTTCTCCAATATCAATAGGGTTCCTCCTTGGAAGAAATACGTGACCTTTGCCAAACAACTAAACATGGTTGTTATTCCAATTATTGCAACCAATTAAAAAGTTTTTAAAGTAAAATAATTCATGGTTTTTCTATTCATTTGTTAAAATGAAAAGCTTTGCTTACAGTCTTGAAACCCTAATCCGGTGGTTTCAAATACTGTTTGCCAACATGATCCTTTGGTTTATCCTGAGGCTATAAAGTTTTGTCTTGCACTCAAGTCAAATACAGCAAAAACTAAAAAACGACCAAAAGAAGAAAAAATACCAAACGTTTTCAAGTTTATTATACCCTTCACCACACTGTGGTACAGGGTATTATGTCTTTGTGCATATGTTTGTAACAGGCAAAAATAATCGAGATAGACCCATGGTTCCTTTTGAGAATATGCATTGAATCACTTTCTGAGTCGATTTACGCATGTCCGTCTGTCCGTCCGTCCGTCCGTCTGTCCATGTTAAATTGTAAACAAAGTACAGGTCGCATTTATGATCCGAATTGGATGAAATTTGGCATAGGTCACTTATTTGGCCCAAGGACGAACCCTATTGAAATTGGGAAAAATCGGTTCAGATTTAGATATAGCTCCCATATATATATTTAACCGATTTAATGTAAACAGTCCCTATATAACTTTCGATTTGCACGAAATTTAGTACAGCCTAATCATTTAGGTCTAAAATGATGTCTGCCAAGTTTCGTGAAAATCGGTCCAGATTAAGATATAGCTCCCATATATAGTTTCGTCCGATTTCATGTAAATGGTGCACCAAAGTCCCTATATATCCTTCGATTTGCACGAAATTTGGCATAACGTACTGAATTAAGCCTAGAGTGATGTCTGCCAAGTTTCGTGAAAATCGGTCCAGATTTAGATATAGCTCCCATATATAGTTTCGTCCGATTTCATGTAAATGGTGCCCCAAAGTCTCTATATATCTTTCGATTTGCACGAAATTTGGCATAACGTACTGAATTAAGTCTAGAATGGTGTCTGCCCAGTTTCAAGAAAATCGGTCCAGATTTAGATATAGCTCCCATATATAGTTTCGTCCGATTTCATGTAAATGGTGCCCCAAAGTCCCTATATATCCTTCGATTTGCACGAAATTTGGCATAACGTACTTAATTGGGCCTAGAATGATGTCTGCCAAGTTTCATGAAAATCGGTCCCGATTTAGATATAGCTCACATATATAGTTTCGTCCGATTTAATGTAAATGGGGCCCCAAAGTCCCTATATATCTTTCGATTAGCACGAAATTTGGTACAGCCTAATCATTTAGGTCTAGAATGATGTCTGCCAAGCTCCGTGAAAATCGGTCAAGATTTAGATATAGCTACCATATATAGTTTCGTCCGATTTCATGTAAATTGCACGAAATTTGGCATAACGTACTGAATTGAGCCTAGAGTTATGTCTGCCAAGTTTCGTGAAAATCAGTCCAGATTTAGATATAGCTCCCATATATAGTTTCGTCCGATTTCATGTAAATTGTGCACCAACATCCATATATATCTTTCGATTTGCCCGAAATTTTGCACAACGTACTGAATTGAGCCTAGAGTGATGTCTGCCAAGTTTCGATAAAATCGGTCCATATTTCTATATAGCTCCCACATATAGTTTCGTCCGATTTCATGTAAATGGTTCACCAAAGTCGCTATATATCTTTCGATTTGCACGAAATTTGGCATAACGTACTGAATTGAGCCTAGAGTGATGTCTGCCTTGTTTCGTGAAAATCGGTCCAGATTTAGATATAGCTCCATTTTATTATAGATTGATTTTATGTAATTGACGCACCAAGGAACCAATAGGAACAAAACGTTCTAAAGTTAGTATAACCTAACCTGTGACAAGTTTGTTTGAAATCGCTTAATATGTGGATATAGCTTACATATATTTTTTCGCCCGATATCAAGCAAATTGGGCATCATACTCCTCATGTTAGTCAGATTGACATCAAATTTTGCACAACGTACAAAATTGAGCATAGAATTACGTAGTTGCGTTTTCTAGAAGTACAGACATAGTCAACCGGATGACCTATTTATATTTGTTTGAAGTCGATTTACACACTTTATGGACAAATCTAGGTAGATTCACATTTAGATAAATATCACATATTTTATTTCATCCAATTTCATGTTAATAGTCCTGTTTAATGTACCCATAGTGGTGAAGGGTATCCTAGAGTCGGCCCCGTCCGACTTTACTACTTTCCTTACTGGTTTGTAGTTGTTTTTTTGTTTTCCCGTGATTAAACAAGTTCGAAGTTACGAGTGAAAATGACATTGATGACATAGCCACGGCATGGACAATGCACGTAAAAGAATATGTAAAAACGCTGGAGAAAATAAATTTTATAAATAATGGGTAGGGCCTCCCTTATTTCGAATAAGTTCAAAAATTTTATCCATCACACTGTTGATCAAAATTATTCGCAAGTCTTCATCGATTGACCGCCATTCATCGAAAATCACTTCTTGGAGGTAAAATACAGTTTGGTATTGGAGGTTTTCTGCATGGACACGATGAGTCAAGATTCCACACATGTTCTGGATCGGATTCTGGTCGGAAATTTTAATTTTTTTCGATTTTAACCATACTTGAGTATGGCGACTTTTATGAACTGGTGCGTTGTCCCGCTAAAAAACGAGTCCTTGATTGTTGCTGCTTTCCCAAAATGGCAATAATTTGTCTTCCAAGACTTGAACGTACTCCATTGAATTCATCCGACAACATGGAAATGTCAAATAAAGCATTCCGTGGCTATAAAATGCTCCCAAGGTGGTGGTTACCGAAATATCGTTATTTCTTAATACGATATTTCGGTGGCGGTTGCTTAATGGCCTTGGGAACATTTTATAGCCACGGAATGCTTTATTTGACATTTCCATGTTGTCGGATGGAGTACGTTCAAGTCTCGGAAGACAAATTATTGCCATTTTGCGAAAGCAGCAACAATCAAGGACTCGTTTTTTAGCAGGACAACGCACCAGTTCATAAAAGTCACCATACTCAAGTATGGTTAAAATCGAAAAATATTAAAATTTCCGACCGGAATCCGATCCAGAACATGTGTGGAATCTTGACTCATCGTGTCTATGCAGAAAACCTCCAATACCAAACTGTGTTTTACCTCCAAGAAGTGATTTTCGATGAATGGCGGTCAATCGATGAAGACTTGCGAATAATTTTGATCAACAGTGTGATGGATAAAATTTTTGAACTTATTCGAAATAAGGGAGGCCCTACCCATTATTTATAAAAGTTATTTTATTTTATTTAGTTTTAAAAAATAAATTTTTCTAATTTTGTTAAAGTGCGTCTATAGTTATGCAACACCAGCAATTTTGAAAGTGCAGAATTCGGCAAAACCACAAAGAATAAATTAATTATTTTTGTTGAATAATATGTGTTTTTGATCGCTTTATTGTGAACCATAACTTATTGGGTTCATTTTATTTGTCAACTAACATACCAAATGACTTAAAGGTGCGGCTATAGTTATGATACGCAGTGTAGAACCAGGTGTGATGGTTGAATTGATAATTATTCACGAAGTGTAGCGAATTTTCAATACATAATAAATATAACATTACTTTGCCAAGAACTCTACCACAGTTCAATAAATTCAATTTATATTTTTCTTCTTTCCTCTATACGTCTTCCGTCCGTCTGTCCATGTTAAATTGTAAACAAAGTACAGGTCGCATTTATGATCCGAATTGAATGAAATTTGGTACAGATCATTTGTTTGGCCCAAGCACGAACGCTATTGAAATTGAGAAAATCGGTTCAGATTTAGATATAGCATATCCTAATGATTTAAGTCTAGAATGGTGTGCGTTAG
Organism: Musca vetustissima; assembly: GCF_032173495.1. Classification (NCBI taxonomy): domain Eukaryota; kingdom Metazoa; phylum Arthropoda; class Insecta; order Diptera; family Muscidae; genus Musca; species Musca vetustissima. The sequence continues at coordinate 34,961 of NW_026886700.1, read as the reverse complement.
GTTTCGTGAAATTCGGTTCAAATTTAGATAAAGCATAAATATATATTTTCGTCCGATTTAAGGTAAATGGTGTACCAAAGTCCCTATATATCTTTCGATTTGCACGTAAGTTGGCGTAGCGTACTGAATTAAGTCTAGAATGATATGTGATAAGTTTCATAAAAATCGGTTCAGTTTTAGATATAACTCCCATATATATTTTCGTCCGACTTAATGTAAATGGTGCACCAAAGTCCCTGGAAACATTCTCATTCGCACGAATTTTGGCATAGCATACTGAATTAAATCTAGAATGATGTGTGCAAAGTTTCGTGATCGGTTCAGATTTAGCTCGCATATATATTTTCGTTCGATTTTATGTAATTGGTGCACCAAAGTCCCCATATATCTTTCGATATGCACGAATTTTGGTATAGGGTACTGAATTAAGTCTAGAATGCTGTTGCTAAGCTTCTTGAAAAGATCCATAGCTAGGCCGATTGACACAACGTACTCAAGTAATATAAATTAGTCTCTGGAAAGTTTCCCTGAAATCGGTTCAGATATAGATATATAACAAAAAATACGCGACGTCTGTTAGGATACATATGTAGAATATACCCAAAGGGTACCATATAGTCGGCCCAGTCCGACTTTACTACTATCCTTACTGGCTTTTTTTATTTTTACCGGTAAATGCCTGCAAGGAAAACACCTTTCGTGACAAAGATAAAGTTTTCACTGAAACATACTCAAATACATACAAATGCACACATTCATTGTATCCATTCTTGTCACCATAACTTGCAAACAGCTGCAGCATAAAATATTCAAAGTTTTCCTTGTGGAAAAAATAACTATTGATGGCAAATTCTATTCAGCTAAAAATTCCATTATTTTAATGTTGAGAGAAAAAATATTTTATATTCTGCGAGAATGCACAAATATAAATGCCCACGCCTTTTGCTCAAATCACAAAATGGTGGGGTATGCCGAGAATCGTGGCTAGTTTAAAATAAAATATTCATAGATATACCAGTGTGGGGTTGACGCCTCCTGCATTTTGTGATTTTTTGATGTTTGTTGTCCCAAGCCTTAGGAACTTCGATTGACTGTGTGTTTTGATTGCCTAGTTTTCAGATTCTCTTCTCACTAATTGAATCAGCATTTGGCATTGTTCAGACATGTTGTTCGCAACTTTTCCCACAGTTGTTTTCTTTGTTTTTACGTGACTTAAGGGGACCCCACCCATTCTCGGGGCCAAAAATTTTGTTGATAAAATTCGAATCTACACTAATTAAAGAATGTCCCTACAAAATTTCAAATGAAAATCTCAAGAACTCTTGAAGATATAGCCGATTTATTGTGTCAGCATCAAGTGACGGCTGAAGGGCTTCTCAAACTTTAAACGCGTTTTTCTCTAAACATTTTTTTGCGAATGGCGGGCACGATAACTCAAAAACTAATAACCCGATCGATTTCAATTTTTTACACGTTTCTCTGATTTTCCAAAAATATTTTTACAAAGGTCCGCCATTTTGTTAATTCTAGAGCGAAGTCAATAATCCTAGTTCATACGAGAGCCAGACATGTACTCTTTCTAACACCGTTGGAATTTTCGGATTCCGATGTTCCAGTGAGGAGTTATCATACCCGCCATCAAAAATAAGGACTTTACTTTAATTACAAAAAACAGCAACAAAAATTTTTTGTAAATTTTTTTTCTTCTATATTAAATCTTCAATTATATATGTGTAAAGTTACAAACCTTAACAAGCATTGGTATTGATTTACCAGCCCATTGAAAATCTTGAAAAAATAAAATCGAGAATGGGTGGGGTCCCCTTAAGTCTGATAATGAAATGTTAGATTTCCGTATACGGTCATGCAGTGGTGGTAGTTGCTTGGTGTTTTGCAATTGTTTTGGTATTTAATTAAGTCCGGAATCCTGTTGTCGAAGACAATGAATCTAATTTTGAATTCGATAATAATATTGTGTTGCGAAAAACTCCACCATAATAAAAATTAAATTTCAACTTCAGCATATGGCATATTAGAAAGACGAAAAAACAGTAAGGAAAGTAGTAAAGTCGGACTGGGCGGACTATATGATACCTTACACCACTTTCGGTATATTCAACAGATGTAATCCTAACAGACGTCGAATTTTGGAGGACCATTAACATAAAATTAAACATGTCATTCTGCAAACTATATTAAAATTTTTTCAGATGTAGAGTTGCTTCTTATAATGGGACAAAATTAGAAAATATATATATGGGAGCTATATCTAAATCTGAACCGATTTTTTCCCAATTTCAATAGGGTTCGTCCTTGGGCCAAATAAGTGACCTATGTCAAATTTGATCGAATTCGGATCATAAATGAGACATGTACTTTACAATTTAACATGGACAGACAGACAGACGGACGGACATGCATAAATCGACTCAGAAAGTGATTCTATGCATATTCTCAAAAGGAGCCATGTGTCTATCTCGTTTTCTTTTGCCTGTTACAAACATATGCACAAAGAGATAATACCGTGTACCACAGTGTGGTGAAGGGTATAAACATCGCATGAAAATATATGTATATATGAAGTGACCTATGCCAAATTTTATCCAATTCGGATAGTAAATGCGACCTGTACTTTGTTTACAATGTAACATGGACAAACAGACAGACGGACGGACGTGCATAAATCGTCTTCAAAAGTGATTCTATGCATATTCTCAAAAGGAACCATGTGTCTATCTCGTTTCCTTTTGCCTGTTACAAACATATGCACAAAGACATAATACCCTGTACCACCGTGTGGTGAAGCGTATAATTAAACGAAACGTGGATAACTAATGGTCATAAGAGAAGGAAATGAAGGTCATCAGTGATGCGGAACGTGGAGGTAAACACATGTAACTACAAACACAACCACGACAATAACAGTAGACATAACAAATTCCGTGAAATTAACCTCAAATTGTTGTATATAAATAAACTTTAGCCGCGTGCTTTCGAAGAGAAAAGCTGTGAGATTTTATATATTTCGTTGGGAGGCAAGAATAACCAACGAGATACCCCCATATTGATGGATTATAAGTAGGAATCGTTTTTGTAAATATAAAAAAGTAATGTGGGCGATAGAAAACAAAAATATTTAATGATGTGCTGATGACATTCGACCTTTCGAGGAAAGTAGTAAAGTCGGACGCAGCCAACTATATGATACCCTTCACCACTTTGAGTATGTTCAACAGATGTATCCTTATATATGTCGCATTTTTGAACGACCATTAACATGCAATTGGATGCACTTAAATATCTGATGTTAATTCTGTAGTCAGTATTTTTCCTTCACTACTAACCCTCCATAGTCCGGATTATGGGTACGTTCTCTCTAGTCGGGAATGAGTGGCGTGGAAACACTTCATTGCACAACTTTCATGAATTCGACCAAAAAAAATTTCTGGAGCTATATCTAAAACTGAACCGAAATTCACCATTTTTCCTATAGGTCCTACCAAATTTCATTTAATTCGGATCATTAATGCGTTCTTTAGTGTTGATATTATCTATGACCTTTTAATCGTTAGGTATTTCACTGCCAACCACTCATTAGCAGAATATATTTATTTCTGCTTCGGAGTTTCACTTTAAAGCGGTTGTCGTATAACAACAATAAACGACAATAATGAAAAATGTGTAATAATAAATTTAAATATATTCCTGGATAGTGGAAACTCAAATGCAATGTAGATGAAATGAAAATTGCATCATATTGAAATAAACAATAGAATATAAGTAGGTTGGTCAGACCATTTGATGTTATTTCGCTGAAATGCTGACCATTTGTGGCGAGATTTTAAATATCCAATCATTAAGATTTATATACATTTTTTTATATCCTGCAACACACTGTGGTACAGGTTTTTATTATGTCTTTGTACATATGTTTGTAACAGGCAAAAGGAATCGAGATAGACCCATCGTTCCATTTTAGAATATGCATAGAATCACTTTCTGAGTCGATTTACGCATGTCCCTCCGTCCGTCCGCAGTTTTGTGATCAAAGTACAGGTCGCATTAATGATTCGATTTGGATTTAATTTGGCACAGTTCACTTATTTGGCCAAAGGACGAACCCTATTGAAATTGGAGAAAATCGGTTCAGATTTAGATATAGCTCCCATATATAGTTTTGTCCGATTTTGGTGAAAGATGTACCAAACTCCCAATATTTGTCCGATTGAGACAAAATTTTGCACAGAGTACTAAACAAGGTCCAGATTGATGTCTGTGAAGTTTTGTTAAAATCGGTTCAGATTTAGGTATAGCTCCAATATATAGTTTCGTCTGCCAATATTTGTCCGATTGAGCAAAATTTTGCATAGCGAATGGAATTGAGGAAAAAATTATGTGTGATAAGGTTTTTTTAAATCGGTACAGATTTTGATAGAGGTCTTATATATAGGGGAGAGGGGGCACCTTTGAACAGCGCTCATAAAATCTTGGTTTAAAAATTTTCCGACCCGCAACCACATTTTTGTATATGGCAATCTTGTTCTCTATCTGCGTAAACCACTTTGGCTTGCTTTTTCAGTTGTCGACAAATTGTGCATGGGTGACCATGTTTTCGCAGTGTCATTGCAAACTTTTATTCATTTGGTTGTAAGGGCGCAAAAAGAATTCTGTGATAGTTTTCTTTCGTCAAACAAATTGTTTGCATTCCAGCAATCATTTCAAACATAACTAATGTAATTTCTTTCATTTATATTTATTATAAAAAAAGTTATTACACATTTCCGTAAAATGCCAAGGGTGAGGCACCTTTGAACATGCCCATTAAACTCGAGTAAAAAACGGAGTTTTTAACTTTTGGCTTCGATTTCTTAAAATTTCAAATGGGCTAATAAGATTACGAAATTAACTGTACTTTTCACCATATTAATTTTTGTTTTTAAGTCATTTTATGTTTTAATAAATTTTGATCTAATTTTTTTAAATTTTGAAAATTTTTTATAAATTTTTTAATGAATAAATGCATTTCTGATATGTATGAATAAAATACATACATATTCAAACATAAACACTGTAAAAAACCATTTCGTTCAAAAATGTCAATCCTTGTTCAAAGCTTTTATAAGGCTTGAAAGAACAAAGTGTTCAAAGGTGCCCCCCTCTAACCTATATATATATATATGTTTGTTCGGTTTACAAGAAATTTCGCAGGGGATATTAAATTGAATATAGAGTAATAAAAAAACAAATGGTGTATGCAACGCTTGCTCAATTAGGTCCATGTTTTTATTTATAGGTCCCATACATAATTTGACTCGATTTCATACAAACGGTACACCAAAGAATCCAAGTCTGTTCGTTAGACATGTAATTTTTCATTGATTTCAGATGGTATGTGTATGGGATTTTTTCATTTGGTTCAAATATCTAGGTAGCACATTTAATTTCGCCCGATTCCATCTCAATGGCCCTCCAAAGATTCTATGTATGTTCTATCTACAGGATGTTGTAGATATTAACATCTTTTGTATGTACCCAATATAGTGAAGGGTATCATATAGTATCAAATTTTTTGGTGTAAAATAACAACATTTTAATCTTGTGGAAAACATAATTCAGAAGAGATAACGCGGAACAGATTTTAACCAGTAGTCGGCCAAGAAAGTGCAAATATCGCGTAATATTTCCCAGGCTCGGAATATAGATCCGCAGAAACTTGGAGTCTAGTGGTACTTGTGTGGGGTATCATATGGTCGGCACTTTCCGACTATACTACTCTGCTCACTGGTTTTGTAATACAAACATTTACGCCCATAATTTACTTCATTATTCTCCCATAAACTAATTCACCCACCTCGTTGAGAGGAAATGCAGAAACACTTAACTGTGAAAAATATCACTAAGGATAGTATAATTATCAACTGCAGATAAAAGAAACCTAAAAATAATTTTCTTGGCATGAAAGGAATAAAAACAACAGGCATTCCTGAACGAGGAGAGCATATACAAGTGGCAACGAGATTTCCAGCGCACAGATAGCTATAGGTATCTGCGAGCCAGAAACACACACCACACAAAAAACAGCATGAACAAAACAACATAAAAACAAAATGAAATGAAATTGTTAAGTAAGACATCATTAAAATAATAAAAAACAACAAAAAAACCAGTAAGGAAAGTAGTAAAGTCGGACGGGGCCGACTATATGATACCCTTCACCACTTTGAGTATATTCAACAGATAAATCCTAACAGACGTCGCATGTCCGTGCCAATTTTCGTGCAAATCGAAAAATATATAGGGACTTTGGTGCACCATTTACATTAAATCGGACGAAAATATATATGGGAGCTACCCTGTACCAGAAAAAAAATTTGGTTCAAGAAGCTCAAAACCTGGGGGCTACCAGAAAAAATTGACCAATATTTATAATTTATAGTGGAGAGATTTGCTACCTAATAAGAACTCGATGTACTAAATTACAGTCAATTCAGTCGAAAAATACGATCAGAACCCCCAAAATACCAAAAATTTGGGGGTACCGTTATATGGGGACTACCAGAAAAACTTTACCTATACTTATAATTTTTAGTGGAGTAATTTGGTACCCAATAAGAACCCAATGTACAAAATTTCAGAGAAATCAGTTATAAAAGGAGCCCAAGAACCCGAAAATACCGAAATTTGGGGGTACCCTTATATGGGCGCTTTCCGAAAAAATGGACCTTTATTTATAATGTTTGGTAGGGAGATTTGCTACCCAATAAGAACACAAAGTACCAAATTTCAGCGAATTCGGTCGAAAAATGCCATCAAAACCCCCAAAATATCGAAAATTGGGGGTAATCTTATATAGGGGCTATCCGAAAAAATGGACCTTTATATATAATTTCCGGTAGAGAGATTTTCTACCCAGTAAGAACTCAAAGTACCAAATTTCAGCGAATTCAGTTAAAAAACGCGCTCAAGAACCTCAAAATACCGAAAATTTTGGGGTACCCTTATATGGGAGCTATGCCTAAACGTGGACCGATTTTCTCCAATTTCAATAGGCTTCGTCCTTGGGCCAATTAAGTGACCTGTGCCAAATTTCATCCAAATCGGATCATAAATGCGACCTGTACTTTGTTAACAAAAATACATGGACGGACGGACAGATTCTATGCATATTCTCAAAAGGAACCATGGGTCTATCTCGATTATTTTTGCCTGTTACAAACATATGCACAAAGACATAATACCCTGTACCACAGTGTGGTGAAGGGTATAATAAAATATTTTACTAAATACTTCCCATACTGGCACCAGTATGACAACAATCTCTGGGATACAACAAAACAAAAAAGAGTAGGACATTGGCTAAAGGCAATGGAGACAAATAATCACTGTTAAGCTATATGATATACGGCTCAGAGTCAATGGCGCAAATATTTTCACTGTAATGAAGTTTAAGTATTGGCTTTAATTTACCACATGAACTCTATGAAAAGGTAGATTGTACGTTAACCCAGGTAGTCAGAAAGCAGTAAGAGTTGCACATGCAGCAACAGTTTCCTTCTAAATGAAGAGGAAACGGATAGCAACCCTCACGCTTGGTAATATAGTGTCATAATAAAGTTACATGAAATTGTTTGTGTATTTATGTGTGTGGTTGGGAAATTCATTGTATATGTTTCAACAGAAATTTAATATTTTATTAATGTAAACGCCATATTTTATGAAATATTACCAATTGCAAATAGAGTTGACGTTTTAGATGTTCAAGCTATTAGGACTTTCGAAAATTTCGAGATTTATTTTTGTGTTGGTGAAGATTAGAGAAAAAAGTTTTTATAAAAATATTTTTAGTACTGATTAATAGCAATTTATGTAGGTCGTAGTTTGAACCAGATTGGGTCCATACAGAGATGTTTCTACATACAATATCCGGCGATAGAACAGAAGTAGCAAGACATGGAATGGGACGAAATTATTTATGTGATCTACAAAGATATAAGAACCTATTAACATCATCTCATATGTACAAATATGTAATACACTGTACACCGTGTGGTGAATTCAAGACTAAATTTGGTACACTATGCAATATTTCGTCTCAATACATAAATTTGGACCTAAGTCAGTACTCAGTGTAAAATTGTGTCCTAGTCGGGACAATATTGGCAGTATGGTGCTCCATTTACATGAAATCGGACGAAACTATATACGGTAGACATATCTAAATCTGAACTGATTTCAACAAAACATAACATATGTCAATCTAGACCCAATTCAGTACTCTGTGCAAAAATTTTGTCTAAATCGAACCAATATTGGGAGTTTGGTGTAGCATTTACATAAAATCGGACGAAACTATGAAAAATTTTGTATCAATCGGACCAATATTGGGAATTTGGTGTACCATTTACCTGAAATCGGAGGTATATCTAGGTCTGAACCGAAATTTCAATAGGGTTCGTCCTTGGACAAAATAAATAACATGTGTCTAATTTCATCCAAATGATTCGTCCTTAGTGACCCGTGTCAAATTTCATCCAATTCCGATCACAAATGCTCGCAAGAATACATGGTCGTACGGACATGCATAAATCGCCTCAGAAAGTGGTTCTATGCATATTATTAAAATAAACCATGGGTCTATCTCGATTCCTTTTCCTCCTACAAAAATATACACAAAGACATATTTCTCTGTACCACAGATTGATGAACGGTATAGTTATTATTACTCTCCACCTTATTTTATTAGAATAGTGAACTGATTTGTTTCACGTATTGGGGTTATATATGAGGATAACTGTATTCCTCTATTAAATGGGGAATATTCTGAACTCGAACTTGTCTCTTATATCCTAAAAAGCATGGTATTCTAAGACGATTTAACCATTTCCATCCGACTGTAAATATGTTGTAATCATATTAACTTTAGAGGGTATGGAGATACAAAACTAAAAGGTCATGTTCGAATATGTGTTATAATATGCCTCCATTCTGTACTCGAAATGTTCAGCTTATACCAAACAATATATGGAATACTGATCATGCTCCCTTTGGAGGATATTGAGATACAAAACCTAAATGTCAGGTACGAACAGATCTGTCCACAATTACCCCCTATTTTTGATGAGGTATGTATATCGACCCTCATGTAGGCATCCTCCTCGTATAAGGATAACTCCCAATCAGGCCCCCTTTAGTTATAGTCTCTTATAAATTTGCCCTTTAAATTGTAGTATTTTGACGAGTTTAGACACATGTTTCACCATACGATGCGTTGTCATTAAAAAATTGCTTACATTTATAGTTTGTGTGCATTATGGTTTGAGAATTTAAGTCATGTAGTAAGTCATGTAGTAGTATACATATTTATTATTATTTTTTTTCTTTTTTGCAGGTATTTTAAGAAGCTGGACTTATATGGGATGAGGTAAAATAAAAAAAATTAATATACATATATTCAATGAATTATTGTTATTATATTATCAATGAATTATTATTTCAACATGTCGGTATGAAATCTATGAAATTTCGAAATTCATAAAAATATCAAAAAAAAAAAATCTCAAAAACAAGCATCCCTATTCATAATACATTTCCCTCTCTCTCTCTATCTCTCTCTGAGACTCAATCTGATTCCCATTACATTTCATTATAAAGTACCATTCATGCTACGAACACTCCAATTGCCGCTGTGTGTTTATTTGCCAATAGCGTGGGACTTCCTTTTCGCATTATCTTTAAAGACACAACCAAAGAAACACAAAGGAGCAACGAAAACAACAAAAGAAACCGAAACAACAAGACCCCGAAATGGTTGTGGCCACAAATTATGAGCCATTTTTTGAATTTTTTTCTTGGCTTTGTATTTTTAAATTAAGTGTCTGGCCGACTACAGTTCTTTTTGGCAAATTTTAAGGAATTATTATGATCATTGAAATGAAAATTTAAGATTATATGAAAATGTTTTTAATATTTTGTGCAAGTGAAAAAAATTTAGTTAAAACCATGATAATAAATTACAAAATTATTTTTTGACAGATATTTAAAAGTAGTGAAAATGAATTACATTGGCGTAAAATGGTTCCTAGCAATTGCTTCTTTAAAGATAATTGTGCTACTTTTAAAATTTAAATTAATATTTAAAAAAATTGCGATATATTGATTTGGAGCTACATTATAGCATATATCCAATAGGTTTAGATATTTAGAGTTTACATTTGCTCCAACCCAAAAATATTCGTCACTTTTAGGGTATTATGGTAATTTTCCTGAAAAATATATGTGTACTAGCTGGACCCGTGGAACTTCACTACCCTGCCAAATTTATCAACGTTAAATTTGAATAGCAGCTACAATATAAACTAATTTTAAGATTAGGTAAACCCAGGATTTTTGTATGCTCTATGCTTAACACTACAAAAATGTTTGAAATGTCCAGGTGTTCTCCTGCCTTCCCGATTGAAAACTGACAATATTTGTATAGAAGTTATTGAATATATCGTGGTTTTCTGTAATAATGGTAAATTTTCTTTTCTTGAAACATAAAACCATTAAGTAGTAAAGTCGGACTGGGACGGCTATATGTTACCTTGGGTATATTCTATATATGTATCCTAACAGAACAGATAAAGCTCCCATATATATTTTCGTCCGATTTTATGTATATGGTGCATCAAAGTTCCTACATATCTTTCGATTTGCACGAAATTTGGCACAGCGTAATGATTTAGGTCTAGAATGATGTGTGATAAGTTTCGTGAAAATCGGTTTAGATTTAGATATAGCTCATATATATATTTAAGTCCGATTTTATTTATCTGGTGCACCCAAGTCTTTATATATCTCTCGATTTGCACGAAATTTGGCACAGCGTAATGAATCCTCCAATTTAAGGTAAATGGTGCGACAAGGTCAATATATATCTTTTGATTTGCACGAAATTTGGCATAGCGTAATGAATTAGGTCTAGAATGATTGTAACGACAAGTTACCTCCGGTTGCTGGGATAAGCTCGCGGGGGTAGAGTTCGTCACAGAAAATTTATAATTAAGTGACCGAGAGTGAAAATATGTAGTTTCAGTTTTCAAATTCAGAATACTTCGCTTTATTTACTCTTAAAATCATACATTAATCTCCGATACTTATATTATTAAGGCCTCCAACATATGCTGCTACAGTTCCGGCACGGCTGTTTGTTTTCCAGGAACTCGGGTTTGTTGGTTCTGGCGATCTGGAGTCGGTTCTGGTACTTGCTGCTGCTTTCTCTTTAAGTCTCGACGCTTTCCAAGGTTTCAACACCTCAGTATGACGGCCCACGACGGTTCTTTGTGTCGGTTGTCCTAATGCTTTCCTTTCTATAAAGGCCCACGACGGCTCTTTATTTCGAGTTTTCCGAAAAAATCACTTTTCCTGTTATATAAAGGCCCACGACGGCTCTTTATCTCGAGTTTTTTGTTTTTAAATCACTTTTTGTTAGATAAAGGCCCACGACGACTCTTTATTTCGAGTTTTCTTTAAAAATCACTTTTCTGTTATATAAAGGCCCACGACGGCTCTTTATTGCGAATTTCCTTTAAAATCACTTTCCCTGCTATATAAAGGCCCCACGACGGATCTTTATTTCGAGTTTTCTTTAAAAATAACTTTTCTATCATATAAAGGCCCACGACGGCTCTTTATTGCGAATTTCCTTTAAAAATCACTTTCTCTGCTATATAAAGGCCCACGACAGCCTTCACTCACCGATATTTTACTATTTCCCCTCTGGTGATTTCTCCTTCGTTCTCCTTATTCTGACCGCTCTTGCTGGTTTGGCCGCTCTGCACAGACTAATCACGAGCGTGGCTTGGCTCTCCCTTTTCTACACTCGGTCGCGAATTCCTGGATGTTTCAAAAAAAAAAAAAAAAAATATATATAAATATAAAAGTAACAAAAAAAATTCAAAAATAACAAAAAAAAAATCAAATTAACAAAAAATAATTCAAATTAATCCAAATTGTTGGGGCAAAAATGAGGGGCACACCGCCCCCCTTCTCAACGCGGCTTCACGACAGCCAATCCACGGCGGGATACGTGTCGTCTGTCCCCCGCGCCCAAGGGTCAGCGAAAGCCAGGCGTTGGACATATGCTCGTCCGCCTCTGACGACGACGCGCTGTCGATTAGGACCAGCGGTTCCCTTCCTGGCGGGTAAAATTGTCACTCCATGGCCCTCCTGAAGGACTGTGGTCCTCCAGAAAACGTGGCCCCACAGCTTCCGGGGAGATGTTAGGGGTAGGTCAGCTTGGGGTCCCCTGCGTACGTCTTGGCGGTGTTCGGGGCTCGCTGTCGTCGCTCGACAGCGTTATGACCTCTGCGTCGGAGCTCAGAACGATCACGTCTGCCTCGAATATTGGTGACGTGATCGGTAGGGCTCCCGAACCCGACAGTAGGGCTCCCGAACCCGTGGTATCCAATCGCTCTGGTCAGCACCACTCTGCATGGTCGGGTCATGTACGCCGCCATCTCTTCCGCGGTCACCCAACACCGCCGGACCACCCCTGTTGCCACATCGACCTCTCGGGGTTTCAACGGTGTCTACGAAAAATGAAAAAAAAAACAAAGGGATTACGATGGATAAGCTGAAAGGCAAAATTACTTTTGGAACGAGTCCGGGTTAGTAGCTACAAATGACTTAAGTTCACTCAGTTCATTGCACTTCACTTAAGTTCATTGCAAACTCTGTTGATTGTTTTCCGGATTCCCAAGTGTCCAGCTGCCGGCTGACTATAATTCTCCTCCAACACGCGTTCACGTAGGTGTGTCGCCACACAAAGTTTCCACGGGGTACAGTCTTCATCATTGGGGTGTCTCGCTATATGCCGGAATAATTGATTATCTACAATGGCGAAGTCTGAGAATTTGTCCGGTTTATGTTTAACTTCTTCCATCTTTTTTCGCGATCACGGACAGGTCTTCTTATCGTCCACAGTCACTCTCTGCAGTGCCTCTAAGGGCTGCCGTGACAAAGCATCAGCTACTACGTTAAATTTTCCTTTCCGGTATTGCACCGTACATTGATATTGCTGCAGCTCGAGTGCCCAACGCGCCAATAGTCCAGTGGGGGTATCAATTGAGTTCAACCACTACAGCGATAAGTGATCCGTGACAACCTGGAATTGATATCTCTCCAAGACCGCGATCTGCAATGTAAAGGCTGTATACTTCTTACTGCTTTCCTCCATCAGAATTTGCCAGTATCCATCCTTTAAATCCAGACTACTAACGCATCTGGCTTCTCTCAATCTATCCAATATGGAGGATATCCTGGACGACGGATATGCATCTGGGTCGGACTTGCTGTTCAGATGGCGAAAATCCATGCATAATCTCCATGTCCCATTCTTTTTCTTAGCCAGGGTGATTGGCGAACTGTATGCACTCCTAGACGGTTCAATATACCCATTCGCCAAGAGTTCGTTTAATTTTCCGTCTATAACTGCCTGCATTGCCGGGTTTCGTGGGGCGTAACGCAATTTAAATGGTCGATCGTCCGTGAGTACTATCTTATGCTCAGATGCGGTCGATAGCCCATGCATATTTCTAAATTTCTGTAGTTCCTCTTCTAGGAAGACTTGGATTCGCTGTTGTTCTTGGGGACTCCCTGATTAGGACACTTTCTGTCCGCTCCTCGGTCTGGGATTCGTCTGCCTCTGAGTGGTCGCCTGGCTCCAGCGGTGGCGATACGCACTCTTTTGCAGTAAGGTTCAGATTCCTCTCTACTATCTCATCACTTTTTGCACTCGGTTTCTCGAATTTACAGGTTAACCCCGCGCATGTAATCTGGGCGTTACACCTCACCAACCAATCCAAACCGAGTATTACCTCCTCTGTGGTCTCATCCATAATGAGCATCTTCTCTCTTGTCTTGTATCTCCTATTATAACGTCTACTTCCAGCACGTTGTCGACTTGTTGCTTTGTTCCGTCTGCTAGGATCACAATGGCGCTATGGCGCAGCTTTGTACTATTTGTCTCGATCTTATCCGCAAATGCCTTGCTGATAAAACATCTTGTAGCCCCTGTATCTACTGTAGCATCCACCTCAATTTCTCCGATAACGACTGATGCTACTAGTCGGGTCGGGTCAAGGCGCAAATTTCGTTTTACTGGGGGATTTGGTTTACCTCGGGATTCGCAACCCCGTTTTCCATACGAGCCCGACTTGCGTTTCCCGGACGTCGTCGGCAACATTGCGTAGTTCTCAAATCTCTACGACCACAAACCCAACAAAAGATGACTGGTTCTCGTTCACAATTATAAGCAAAATGGCCATCTTGTCCGCATCGTCGGCAGGCTGTCCTGGGGTTTATTCGTGGTAACTGTCTCTGTTGGCTCTCTTCTGGGTTCATTCGGCGATGTTGTTCCCGAGTCTGTTGAAGAGAGGTTGGTATACTTTACATATCCTCAGCCATTTCCAACAGATCACTCAAAACGGATATACCATTGGTACTCCGGAAGCGAATTTCGGAAAATCATTTCCACCTTCTGGCCTTCCGTCAGATTGCTGTGTTGCATAAAGTTCTGCATATGGAGCGAGTAGTTCTTGAAGGTTTCTCTAGGCTTCTGCCGTCTCCTCCGAATCTCTTCATCTAAGTGCTCAAAATACCGCAAAGGTAAGAAAAACGTGAGTAGATCTTGTCGGAAGCTCTCCCATGTGCTCTAATGTTTATTATTATTTATGTACCATACCAAGGCTTTCTCTCTAAGTAGTTCGGGCATCACGGCTGGCAGCAAATTCCTCTCCAAGGCGTACATGGTCGTCAATTCCTCTATTCTCTCGATAAAGTTCCAAGGCTCGGAGTCACCATCGTAAGTTACATTCCACTTCCTTACTTGTTCTGCCGTGACTTTCATCGAGACTGCTACTTGGATCGAACGGGTATTTTCAGTTACACATTGATGGGGATCACCGATTACCCTGTGCTAGATGTAGCACATTCTCCACAGAATTTGGCATCCTATATGTTCCGGTTATTCTGGTTTTCCATTTCCCGCTCGACTTTCTCCGGTGTAATCAGATTACTCTCCTCGTTTGTCAACGTTATCTTGGGTGGCCTCTTCGGCGTTGTTGGCTTCGCTTCTAATGCCAGTTCGTGCTTTGCCTGCAGAATCAGGATCTTCTTGAGACGTTTCGGGTCATGCTCCTCGCTTAGGAATTGGGCAAATCGCTTTCTTAACTCTTCTACCGTACCCGTAATATCTCGATCATATTCTCCCAAATATGTTACCAGCTCCTCCTTCCGTAGACTGTATGCCCACGATACTCTTAGCACGGTCTCCATGATGCGTTGTACTTCTGAATTTGAAACTTTTATTTTTATAAACTGTTTATTTCAACTCTCAGGTCCCTGCTCGGGCGCCACTGTAACGACAAGTTACCTCCGGTTGCTGGGATATGCTCGCGGGGGTAAGGTCCGTCACAGAAAATTTATAATTAAGTGACCGAGAGTGAAAAGATGTAGTTTCAGTTTTCAAATTCAGAATACTTCGCGTTATTTACTCTTAAAATCATACAATAATCTCCGATACTTTTATTATTAAGGCCTCCAACATATGTTGCTACGGTTCCGGAACGGCTGTTTGCTTTCTCTTTAAGTCTCGACGTTTTCCAAAGTTTCAACACCTCAGTATGACGGCCCACGACGGTTCTTTGTGTCGGTTGTCCTAATGCTTTCCTTTCTATAAAGGCCCACGACGACTCTTTATTTCGAGTTTTCCGAAAAAATCACTTTTCATGTTATGTAAAGGCCCACGACGGCTCTTTATTTCGAGTTTTCTTTAAAAATCACTTTTTCTGCTACATAAAGGCCCACGACGGCTCTTTATTTCGAATTTCCTTTAAAAATCACTTTTCTGTTATATAAAGGCTCACGACGGCTCTTTATTTCGAAATTACTTTAAAAATCACTTTTTCTTCTATATAAAGGCCCACGACGGCTCTTTATCTCGAGTTTTCCCTTTGAAATTACTTTTTTATATAAAGGCCCACGATGGCTCTTTATTTCGAGCTTTGCTTACAAATCTCTTTTTCTGTTATATAAAGGCCCACGACGGCTCTTTATCTCGAATTTCCTTTAAAAATCACTTTTCTATTATATAAAGTTCTTTATTTCTGGTATAAAACTTTCTCTGGGCCCCACGACGGCTCTTTATCTTGAATTTCCTTTAAAAATCACTTTTCTATTATCTAAAGGCCCACGTCGGCTCTTTATTGCGAATTTCCTTAAAAAAAAACACTTTTGTTAGATAAAGGGTTTTGTTATTTCGGGTTTCACATAAAAATCACTTTCTTCTGGTGATTTCTCCTTCGTTCTCCTTATTCTGACCGCTCCTGCTGGTTTGGCCGCTCTGCACAGACTGATCACGAGCGCGGCTTGGCTCTCCCTTTTCTACACTCGGTCGCGAATTCCAGGATGCTTCCAGTCGCCTTCCCGACTTCGAACCTCTGCCGTCGCGCCGACCACGTGGTATCTCTGCTAACGGGAACTTGTTTACGAACATAGTGTCAAGGTTAACGGGACCATATTTACATCTTCATTATAACTTACTTTCAACTAAGCATTTCGGACACAACTGTACTTCTCTATTCTTGTCCCAACTTATGCATTAAAATACCTTATCGATCTTAATTCTTATATTTCTAATTATTATTATTACTAAGAACAAAATTCAATTCAGCAAAAACAAATATAATTCAAAACCAGTAAGGAAAGTAGTAAAGTCGGACGGGACCGACTATATGATACCCTTCACCACTATGGGTATATTAAACAGGACTATAACATAAAATTGGATGAAAAAAAATGTGATATTTATATAAATGTGAATCTACATAGATCTATCCATAAAGTATGTCAATCGACTTCAAACAAATATAAATAGGTCATCCGTTGGGCTAAGTCTGTACTTCTAGAAAACGCAACTACGTAATTCTATGCTCAATTTTGTACGTTGTGCAAAATTTGATGTCAATCTGACTCACATGAGGAGTTTGATGCTCAATTTACTTGAAATCGGTCGAAAACATATATGGAAGCTCTATCCAAATATTGAGCGATTTCAAACAAACTTGTCACAGGTTAGGTTATACTAATTTCAGAACGTTTTGTTCCTATTGGTTCCTTAGTACGTCAATTACTTAAAATCAATCTATAAAAAAAGGAAGCTATATCTAAATCTGGACCGATTTTCACGAAACTTGGCAGACATAATTCTAGGCTCAATTAAGTACGTTATGCCAAATTTCGTGCAAATCGAAGGATATATAGGGACTTTGGTGCACCATTTACATGAAATCGGACGAAACTATATATGGGAGCTTTATCTAAATCTTGACCAATTTTCACGAACTTGGCAGACATCACTCTAAGCTCAATTCAGTACGTTATGCCAAATGTCGTGCAAATCGAAAGATATATAGGGACTTTGGTGCACAATTTACATGAAATCGGCCGAAACTATATATGGGAGCTATATCTAAATCTGGACCGATTTTCACGAAACTTGGCAGACATGATTCTAGGCCTAAATGATTAGGCTGTACCAAATTTACCTGAAATGCAAATCTATATATGATATATAAGGACCGTTTACATTAAATCGGTTATATATATATATATATATATATGGGAGCTATATCTAAATCTGAACCGATTTTTTCCAATTTCAATAGGGTTCGTCCTTGGACCGAATAAGTGACCTATGGCAAATTTCATCCAATTCCGATCATAAGTGCGACCTGTACTTTGTTTACAATTTAACATGGACAGACAGACGGACGGACGGACATGCATAAATCAACTTAGAAAGTGGTTCTATGCATATTCACAAAAGGAACCATGTGTCTATCTCGTTTCCTTTTGCCTGTTACAAACATATGCACAAAGATATAATACCCTGTACCACAGTGTGGTGAGGGTATAAAAAATTGGTCACTTTAGGTTTTGGTTGATTTGACACTCGGAAAATTGACCGATCATCATCTAAACAACCGCTCTAAGTATTTGATCAGATCCCCTTCACCTTGTAAAATATGTGATGTTCTGTATATAATAATTGCCTCTAGAGCGACTAGAAAATCTGGCAAAATTAAAGTTTTCGGTTCATTGTACGCCCTGAATAAAATCTCAACTTCACGGAAATTTATAAGCGTCGTCCTTGACCATAATCGGAACTTCATGTACAATTTCAAAGCGATCAGCGCGAGATTTCCGTCCTCTAATGAAGTAATAGTAATAATATGCACATAGTCACCTTTATTACGTATAACTCCCGCATCGGAGTACATACGGCCATATAATTGGTATCAATTTGAAGGTCAACAACTCATCTTGGACATACCATCAACATCTCGAGCATATGTCCTTCAGGAGCAAGTATATACGCCTAAGAATAAACCAGTAAGGAAAGTAGTAAAGTCGGACGGGCCCGACTATATGAGACCCTTCACCACTTTGGGTATATTCATCCGATTAATCATAACAGACGTCGAATTTTTTAAGGACCACTAACATGAAAATCGATCCATAAACATGCCATTCTGCAACCTATACTAAATTTTTCATTTGGTAAGATATAGAAGCTATATCTAAATCTGAACCTATTTCAGGAAACTTAACACACATCTAGACCTAATTCATTACGATGTGCCAAATTTAGTGCAAACCGAAAAATATTAAGGGACTTTGGTGCACCATTTACATTAAATCGGACGAAAATATATATGGGAGCTATATCTAAATCCGAACCGATTTTCAGGAAACTTAACACACATCATTCTAGACCTACTTCAGTACGCTGAGCCAAATTAAGTGCAAATCGAGAGATATATAGGGACTTTTGTGCACAATTTACCTTAAATCGGACAAAAATATATATGAGATCTATATCTAAATCTAAACCGATTTTCAGGAAACTTAACACACATTATTCTAGCTCTAATTCATTACGCTGTACCAAATTTCGTGCAAATCGAAAGATATATAGGGACTTTGGTGCACCATTTACATTAAATCGGACGAAAATATATATGAGAGCTATATATAAATCTGAACCGATTTTCAGGAAACTTAACACACATCATTCTATACCTAATGTGTTACGCTGTGCCAAATTTCGTGCATACATCGACTTAGAAAGTGATTCTATGCATATTCTCAAAAGGAACCATGTGTCTATCTCGTTTCCTTTTGCATGTTACAAACATATGCACAAAGACATAATACCCTGTACCACAGTGTGGTGAAGGGTATAAAAAGAATTTGGTTCAAGAACCTCAAAATACCGCAAATTGGGGCTTATATGGGGGCTACCAGAAAAAATTGACCAATATTTATAATTTATAGTGGAGAGATTTGCTACCTAATAAGAACTCGACGTACTAAATTACAGTCAATTCGGTCAAAAATACGTTCAGAACCCCCAAAATACCAAAAATTTGGGGGTAACGTTATATGGGGACTACCAGAAAAACTGGCCCTATATTTATAATTTTTAGTGGAATAATTTGGTACCCAATAAGAACCCTATGTACAAAATTTCAGAGAATTCAGTTATAAAACGAGCCCAAGAACCCGAAAATACCGAAAATTGAGGGTGCCCTTATATGGGGGCTCTCCGAAAAAATGGACCTTTATTCATAATTTTAGGTAGGGAGATTTGCTACCCAATAAGAACTTAAAGTACCAAATTTCAGCGAATTCGGTCGAAAAATGCGATCAAAACCCCCAAAATACCGAAAATTGGGGGTACTCTTACTCTTCAGCGAATTCAGTTAAAAAACGCGCTCAAGAACCTCAATATACCGAAAATTTGGGGGTATTCTTATATGGGAGCTATGCCTAAACGTGGACCGATTTTCTCCAATTTCAATAGGGTTCGTCCTTGGGCCAATAAAGTGACCTGTGTCAAATTTCATTCAATTCGGATCATAAATGCGACCTGTACTTTGTTTACAATTTAACATGGACAGACGGACGGACAGACGGACATGCGTAAATCGACTCAGAAAGCGATTATATGCATATTCTCAAAAGGAACCATGGGTCTATCTCGATTATTTTTGCCTGTTACAAACATATGCACAAAGACATAATACCCTGTACCACAGTGTGGTGAAGGGTATAAAAATTTGTAATTTTTCACACAAAAGTCAGGGTCCATTTGTCCCGCTAAATATTGACCGATCTTTATCAAAACAGGCATGCTTATTCTTAGGCCCGATCCCCTTCTCCATGTAAAATTTCACGATGTTCGGACCATAACTGCAGCCTCTGGAGCGACCAGAAAACCCGACAAAAATTTAGTATTTGGTCCATTTCATCCCCTAAATATAAAACGATCTTTATCAAAAACAATAGGGGTCTTCATTGGCAAGAACCCATCCTACATGCAAATTTTCGTGAAGATTGGTCCATAACTGTGGCCTGTATCATGTTTACAAATTATAATGGACAGACGGACGGACACACATGTCTAGATCGACTCAGCTAGTCGAGATATGACGATCGGTGCATAAAGGTGGGTCTAGGACCAATATTTCGCGGCGTTACAAATTTTTAGGCATGCTCAAAGCTATAATACCCTGACAACATAGTTGTGTAGGGTATAATAAAAGTAACAAAAACAATTCAAAAATAACAAAAAAAATTCAAATTAACAAAAAAATAATTCAAATTAATCCAAATTGTTGGGGCTAAAATGAGGGACGATTTTTGTCCTCACATGATGTGTTTTAAGATTTCTGAAAATCGGTCCAGATTTAGATATAGCTCCCATATACATAATTTCGTCATATTTAATGTAAGCGTTGCACCAAAGTCTACACATGTCTTTCTATTTGTACGAAATTTGGCATAGCGTAAAGAATTGCGTCTATAATAATGTGTACTAAGTTTTCAGATATAGATATAGCTCATATATATATTCTATACGGATTTAATGTAAATGGTATATTAAAGTGCCTAAATATCTTTTTACTTGCACAAACTTAATAAGGTATAGAATAATGTGTGCTAACTTTCAGTTCAGATTAAGACATAGCTCCTATATGGGAAATTACAAAAATCTTTTAAATTCCTTGAAGCTGAGGTTTGCAAGGTTATAACTCGCGAAATATGAACATATTGCATATAATTTAAATTCATTTCTATAAAATGAAGTGTTTTTGTCATAATCTTAAAATATTGGTAATAACTTATAAGTTGCGTGGAAGCTGTGATGGTGGTAATGTAAAAATATGGGTGAAAATGTGTTGAAGCCAACGAGTTTTTTTGTGTTCCTTCCTGATTTGTGGCTAAACTACACGACGCACGCACATGTGATCAGTGACTTAGTTGCAGAATACCCCATGGACAATATGGTTCTAATGTATGATTTTTCGATATAATCAATGGATCCACCCAAAATGGATGCTGACATTTTGAAGCCGGATTTTCGGTGTTTTTTGAATTTTTCTTATAATTAGGATGCGCATCCAGATAATGGACTAAACTGATAATAGGATTGTAGAATCGCGATTTTGCTTCGTTTAGTGTATATCTCATGAATGTGCTCACCGTAGCTTCTTTGCAATTTGGTTCCAAAGACGAAAATTTGGTGCGTAAATTTGTATAAAAAACATATAGTTCGAGTCTAAAATTAAGAATGTCCATTTAAATTCCGTGGAACCCCGCGTGATTTTAGTTTTTTTACGTACCGGGTCTAATGAGCCCATCCATGTTCAATTCCGCCCAATAAAACGGCGGATATAGGTACCTTGAATGTGGGAAAAACTGCAAAAACATATTTTGACAAATTCGCGTATATCATCGCGTTTTTCTTGGAATTGATTTAAATACATTCATAGGTCAAAAATATATCGATACGCGAATAATATGCGTATTTTATCCAAAATCGATTGTGGAGGCACATCCGCCGTTCTTCATCGATCCTTTTAAAATAGGTGTCCTTTTGCGTATTTTCAGAGGAGAATACCTAAATCGGAAAGCGTCATATATTTTAGAAGATGAAGGCAAAACCGTATTCCCTTAACCACACTAATAAATTGAAAATTAAAAAAAGATCTGTCTTAATTAAAAAATTAATTTATTTTATTTTCAGATATCCTTATGCTTCTTTTTGTTTTTTTTTCGCGAATATTGTACCGTATTTCAATGCGATTTGACAAGTATGCAAAGAAAACAAATGTGTTTATCCATTTGTGAAGAAATTCGCGAATTACAACAAAAAGGAATGTATTTAATATATATTTGAAATACAAGATTTAACACCGCTATAACTTTTGTGCGCAGCGAACAGATTTCGAATCAGCATATTTTTCTTAACCTATGTACCAAAAATCATAAATGTGCTCGCAAAAAATGTTTTCAAATTTTTTTAATGGAATTTTAAAAGAATTTTGTAATTTCCCATATATATTTTCTTTCGATTTTATAAGATATAGATAAAGCTTCTACGTATATATTTTCGTCCGATTTTACACAAAATTTTGTACAACGTACTGAAGATAGTATAATCTAGACCTTAGATATAAATTCTGTACCAAACTCATCAGGAGGGTCCGATTGGCACAACATTTAGCACAACGTAATGAAGACACTATAACATAACGTGTGACAAGTTTTTTATACCCTCCACCATAGTATGGAGGGTACATTAATTTTGTCATTCCGTTTGTAACTCATCGAAATATTCATTTCCGACCCTATAAAGTTATATATTCTTGATCAGGGTAAAATTCTAAGACGATCTAGCCATATCCGTCCGTATGTTGTAATCACGCTATCTACTAAAAGATTTGAGATAGGGTGCTGAAATTTTGCATAGGGTTGTCTTTTGTCTGCAGGCAGGTCAAGTTCAAAGATGGAATGTATCGGTCCACGTTTAGGCATAGCTCCCATACAAGGGTAACCACGCATTTTCAGTATTTTGCGGGTTTTGGTCACATTTTTCCACCGAATTTGCTGTAATTTAGTATTTTGAGTTCTTAATAGGTACCAACTCTCTCTACAAAAAATTATGAATATAGGTCATTTTTTTGGATAGCCCCCATATAAGGGAACCTCCAAATTTTCGGGTTCTTGAGCACGTTTTTCTACCGAATGCATTGGAATTTGTTTTTTTGTGGTCGTATATGGTAAAAAGTCTCCCTACCAAAAATTATTAATATTCGCCCCTTTTTTGAGGTAGTCCCCATATAACCCCCTTTTTTTACCCTCCACCATAGTATGAAGGGTATATTAATTTTGTCATTCCGATTGTAACTCATCGAAATATTCATTTCCGACCCTATAATGTTATATATCCTTGATTACGGTAAAATATTAAGACGATCTAGTCCGTCCGTCTGTGCGTCCGTCCGTATGTTGCAATCACGCTATCTTCTGAATGATTTGAGATAGGGTGCTGAAATTTTACATAGGGTTTTTTTCCTGAAGATAGGATATATCGGCCCACGTTTAGGCATAGCTGCCACATAAGGGTACACCCGAATTTTCGGTATTTTAAGGTTCTTGAAGCCATTAAAAATTTCTTAAATTTTTATTATGGTTTACATTATGGTACATAATCCGTTTTTAGAAATGTCGGTATATGCCCTCTTTTTGGTATGCTCCCTATATTTTCATTTCTATGGTGGAGGGTATCAAAAGTTCGGCCCGGCCGAACTTACCGCTTTTTCACTTGTTTATGTTAAAATAGTTATCTGATTTTTTTCCGAGTTTTGGGTTTGGTTCTAAGACTCTGTTGAAATCATTTCACCTGGGGAGGATATCAAGATAAAAACCTAGAACGTAAGGCTCGATAATGAACTGTATATGAACCGCATTTAGGCCTAACCCTCTGTGGGAGGTACCAGATGCAGTGGACCGATATTCTCCATCTTCGAACTTAAGCTAAGTTTGAATGAAATGATAAGACGGGCAAAGTTAGGATGAAATAAAAATTTCCGAAACAAATTTGGTCCAAAGGAACATAGGGTTTAGAACCAATATTTCAATGAGGCTCCTTTTCACCGCGTCAAAGTGTATACACCCTCATTAGCCTAAGGCAGAGGTTATAATTATCCATTAAAATTTTCTGAAAATTGTATTATGGTTTATATAATCCTTTTTAAGAAATGTCGGTATAGGTCCACTTTTTGTTTCTAGTACCAATCAATATATCTATGGGGGAGGGTATCCAAAGTTCGGCCAGGCCGAACTTACCGCTTTTTCACTTGTTTTGAAATCGGTTCAAATTTAGATATAGCTCCCATATATAGTTTCGTCAGAGTTTAGTTAAAGGATACACCAAAGACTCAACCTTAGGCCGATTGACACAAAATTTTGCACAACATGCTGAAGTTAATATAACCTTGCATGTGGAAAGTTTTGTTTAAATCGGTTCAAATTTGGATAGAACTACCATATATATTTTCTACCGATTTTAAGTACCAAGAACTTAAAATGTGGCCGATATGCACAAAACATACATCGATGAAATCGGTTTGGATTTCGATATAGCTTTTATATATATTTTACCGTGTCCAATTAACATTTGCTTTAAATTTATTTACATAATTTTGTCCCATTGTAGAAGCAACTCTATATCTGACAAAAAATGAACAATTTAGTATAGGCTGCAGAATGACATGTTTATGGATGCAATTTCATTTTACTGGTCCTTCAAAAATGCGACGTCTGTTAAGATTCATCATACCTAAAGTGGTGAAGGGTATCATATAGTCGGCCCCGTCCCAATTTTACTACTTTCCTTACTGGTTATAAATATATATATATATATATCGATATATTCCAGTTGATTGAATTCATCGCATTTACGCTTGAGTGTGTTTGTGTTAATAGAGGGTAAAAAATGTGGCAAGAAACTTAATAAACTTTATAAAATTATTGTAAATAAATCATTTTTATATGCCTTAATGAATATTTTGCTATGTGGTGGTTTTGGGGTTTTAACAAGACAAACTAAATAAATATTAAAAAAACACACTGAATATATATGACATAAAATTAAGAAATGTCAGTGAATTTATAATTTTTTGTTTAAAAATGTATTTAATGGTCAAGGTTTTTGTAAAAGACATATAAAATATAAAATTAAAATAATAATAGAGTCAATTATATGTAAATATAGGTATCAGAAATTATAGAAATATTAAAAGGAAATGACAATATTTAAATCGAATTCCACCAAACAACGGCATTCAGATCGGCCTTTATCAGATCCAGTGAAGAATTTGCAAAAGTCGGATGCAAAAGATTATCATAAGGCCAACAGCAATATATGCATATTTAAACAAATTAAAAATGTTTATCTCCAATGATTTTTGTTGTTTGTGCACAATATTCCGTCAATAGAGCAGACATAGCATCTTTGTAGCACCATTTACATTATATGTCGTACAAACTATCCTCATCAAGACGATAATATGGATTGGGTGTATATAACAAATTACAACCGTGAATTTATGTAGCAGAACAATACATCGATCAATATGTTATCAAAACTATATCTGGAAACTTACTTGCTTCTGTTGAGAATCAATTTCATACATTAGACTTCTCGGTTAAGATTAAAAAATTAAAAATCTGGCAATATAGGATAATTGAATATTAATATTATGGAAGTAATGTAACTCTTAATATTACCAGAACTAATATAAAAAACCAGAGAGCGGAGCAGTATAGTCGGACGGGGCCGACCTTACGATACCCTACACAACTACCACGGAAATATATACGCTATAGAATACAAATTTTGTAATTTTTCACACAAAAGTCAGGGTCCATTTGACCCGCTAAATATTGACCGATCTTTATGAAAACAGGCAGACTTATTCTTTGGCCTGATCCCCTTCTCCATGGAAATTTCACGATGTTCGGACCATTATTGCGGCCTCTGGAGCGATCGGAAAAAACAACAAAAATTTAGTATTTGGTCCATTACATCCCCTAAATATTAACCGATATTTCCCAAAAACAATAGGGGTCTTCATTGGCCAGAACCCATCCTACATACAAAATTTCATGAAGATTGGTCCATAACTGTGGCATGTATCGTGTTTACAAAATAAAATGGACAGATGGACGGACGGACACACATGTCTAGATAGACTCAGCTAGTCGAGATATGACGATCGGTATACTTAAAGGTGGGTCTAGGGCCAATATTTCGCGCCGTTACAAACTTTTGGGGCTGCACAAAGCTATAATACCCTGACAACATAGTTGTGTAGGGTATAACCAGAGAGGAAAGTAGTAACGACGGATGGGGCTGACTATATGATACCCTTCAGTACTATGCATTCTATCAGACGGTGCATTTTTAAATGACCACATATCTTCGGAGCAATAAGATATGTAATTTTTTATCGATATATGAGCCGACTTAATGGGACTTTCTCCATTCTCTATTTTAAATTTTCAAGAATTTTATTGGGCTGGTAAATGGATACTAATGAAATTTAAGGTTTGTAACTTTACACATATATAATTGAAGATTTAAAAGAGAAGAAAACTAATTTGCAAAATTTGATTATTATTTTTTGTGATTAAAGAAAAGTCCTTATTTTTGATCGCGGGCATGACAACTCCTCACTGGAACATCGGAATTCGAAAAGTTGAAGGGTGTTAGAAAGAGTCCATGTCTGGCTCTCATATGAACTAGGATTATTTACGTCGTTCAAAAATTAACAAAATGGCGGACCTTTCCTTATCTTATCTTATTTTTTTAATTCCCCTATTTTTGACCACAAACTAAGTTTAAAAACCAGTAAGGAAAGTAGTAAAGTCGGACAGGGCCGACTATATGATACCCTTCACCACTATGGGTATATTAAACAAGACTATTAACATGAAATTGGATGAAATAAAATATGTGATATTTATCTAAATGTGAATCTACCAAGATCTATCCATAAAGTATGTAAATCGACTTCTAACAAATATAAATAGGTCATCCGTTGGGCTATATCTGTACTTCTAGAAAACACAACTAAGTAATTCAATGCTGAATTTTGTACGTTGTGCAAAATTTGATGTCCATCTGACTAGCTTGAGGAGTTTGATGCCCAATTTACTTGAAATCGGTTGAAAAAATATTTGGAAGCTCTATCCAAATATTAAGCGATTTCAAACAAACTTGTCACAGGTTAGGTTATACAAATTTCCGAACTTTTTGTTTCTATCAGCCTATTGGTTCCTTGGTGCGTCAATTACTTAAAATCAATCTATAATAAAAGGGAGCTATATCTAAATCTGGACCGATTTTCACGAAACAAGGCAGACATCACTCTAAGCTAAATTCAGTACGTTATGCCAAATTTCGTGCAAATCGAAAGATATATAGCGACTTTGTTGCACCATTTACATCAAATCGGACGAAACTATATGTGGGAGCTATAAAGAAATCTGGACCGATTTTCTCGAAACTTGGCAGACATCACTCTAGGCTCAATTTAGTACGTTATGACAAATTTCGTGCAAATCGAAGGATATATAGGGACTTTGGTGCACCATTTACATGAAATCGGACGAAACTATATATGGGACCTATATCTAAATCTGGACCGATTTTCTCGAAACTTGGCAAACATCACTCTAGGCTTAATTCAGTACGTTATGCCAAATTTCGTGCAAATCGAAAGATATATAGGGACTTTGGGGCACCATTTACATGAAATCGGACAAAACTATATATGGGAGCCCTATCTAAATCTGGACCGATTTTCTCGAAACTTCGTGCAAATCTTAATATATATAGGGATTTTCATGAAATCGAAACAAGGCATATCATCATTATAGAAACATCCTAGGCTTAATTCAGTGCGTTATGCCAAATTTCGTGCAAATCGAAAGATATATAGGGACTTTGGGCCACCATTTACATGAAATCGGCCGAAACTATATATGGGAGCTATATCCAAATCTGGACCGATTTTCACGAAACTTGGCAGACATCATTCTAGACCTATATGATTAGGCTGTACCAAATTTCGTGCAAATCGAAAGATATATAGGGATCGTTTACATTAAATCGGTTAAATATATATATATATATATATATATGTATATATATATATATATATGGGAGCTATATCTAAATCTGAACCGATTTTTCCCAATTTCAATAGGGTTCGTCCGTGGGCCGAATAAGCGACCTATGCCAAATTTCATCCAATTCGGATCATAAATGCGACCTGTACTTTGTTTACATTTTAACATGGACAGGCAGACAGACAGACGGACGGACGGACATGCATAAATCGACTTAGAAAGTGATTCTATGCATATTCTAAAAGGAACCATGTGTCTATCTCGTTTCCTTTTGCCTGTTACAAACATATGCACAAAGACATAATACCCTGTACCACAGTGTGGTGAAGGGTATAATAAGGAAGTTCTTCACCGATTGGCTTTATCCTAGTTCATACGATTGCTATAAACTCCCATACAAACGCGTAAAAATGTGGAACCGATTGGATTATTAGTTTTTTTAGTTATCGTGGCCGCCATTCGTAAAAACACTGCTTCGAGGAAAATGTGTTTAAAGTTTGAGAAGCCAATTAATGCTGACACAATAAATCGGCTATATCTTTAATAGGACTTGAGATTTCCATTTGAAATGTTGTAGGGACATTCTTGAATTAGTGTAGATTCGAATTAAATCACAAAAACTAAATACAAATTTTTGACACCGAGAATGAGGGGGTCCCCTTAAGTCAATCGACATTTATACCATTCTGCTACCTATGGTAAATTTCATTTCCAACGGACAGATTAAGATTTTTTGTGTACAATGGGACAAAATTATGTAAATCGGCAATTGGCCATATTTCGGGACCTTGAATACCATTTACTTAAATCCGAAGAAAATATTTATGGGTGATATATCTAAATCAGAACCGATTTCAACAAAACTTGGCACACGTTCAGTTCGCCGTGCAAGATTTTATGCTGTGCAAGATTTTTATCTACTTAAAATCGGACTCAGGTGCACCATTTACATTAAAAATACATTTCGTAACATTTAATGTAAACTCTGAACCGATTTTCACGAAACTTAGCACACATAATTCTAGACCTATTTCAGTACGCTGTGCCAAATCACAAGATATACAGGGATTTTGGTGCACCATTTACATTAACACTAGAAAGACTGGAATTTTGTATATACCTATATTGTCTAAAATCGTAAAAATGACCTCATTCTGAAAGAATTTTTATTGTGTAAAGAAATTTTTTTAAACTTATTTGTTAATGTTTTGTACATTATTTACAAGCATACAAAACGTTGTTATTATTTGTCTTCGGTGGGAGGGCTCTCAAATTTCCCTTTTTTGAAAAATAAGAGCGCGGACAAAATGTTCGAGAAAGAGTACGTGTTTATTCTATGAGTGAAATCGACTGGAAATATAAAATTTATTTTTCATGATTTTTGTGTTCGTTTGTGTTTCTAGAGTAGCAAACGGGTTTCGATGTTGTTGTACTGATCTGGTCATATAAGAAATTTACTTTATACAATAATAAAAGTAGATGGATTATTTAATATTTCACAGGTGGTCAAAATGGCCGATTTTAGGCATATGAATTCGGGAAATGAAAGAGGGGGAAATTAGCCACTATATATACTAATAAAAGAGTAAAGTGATTGACTGACTGACTGATTTAACGATTCATCAACGCTCAGACGAAACGGCTGAAGCTAGAATCTTGAAATTTTGGGTGACAGATAAGGCTGGGTTTTTTGAAATTCGTACTAGAAGGGTACGAAAAGTACTAAAAAGTACTAAATATGATATCATTTGTATTTGGCGAACAAGTAGAGCTAGAACTCTGAAATTCGGATTGAGGGTCACTGATGGAGTGTAGGATAGATGTACCAAAGGGTTTTTGGAAATTCGAACTACAACTATCCGAAATGTACGAAAATGTACTAAATTTGGTACAATTCTGTAGCATGAGAACGGATAGAGCTAAAAACTTGAAATTTGGAATGCGAATTAGGGTTGGGAAGTAGGGTCGATATAAGGAGATGGTTTTGAAATCGTGTATTCATGTGTACGAAAAGTACTATATGGTACTATATTTGGTACAAATTTGATTTGGAGGTACAAATGGAGCTAGAATCCTGAAAATTGAAAGTAACATTACCGTCGGAGTATAGGATTGTGATATGTACGTAGTTTTGGAAATTTGTTACTTATGTGTACGAAAAGTACTAAATCGTACTATAATTGGTACAATTTGGATTTGGGTGAACCGATAGAGCTGAAACAATGAAATTTGTAGTTAGGATCATTTTAGGGGTGTAGGATTGGGGTCAGGACTCAGTTTAAGACATTATTACTTATGGGTACTAAATGGTACTAAATTTGGTGCAATTTGAATTTTAGGTGAACCAATTGAGCTAGAAACATAAAATTTGGAGTCAGGATCACCGTCGAGGTGTAAGATTGAGATATGCAGGAAGTTTTAAAATTTGTACTAATGTGTACTAAATTTGGTACAATTTAAATTGTGGGTGAACCGATGGAATTGGAATCCTGAAACTTAGATTTAGGATCACTGTGGGGGTGTAAGATTGAGAAATGTAAATTTTAGAATTTTGTACTAATGTGTACTAAATTTGGTACAATTTAAATTGTGGCGAACCAATGGAATTGGAATCCTCAAACTTGGATTTAGGATCACTGTGGGGGTGTTGGTTTGATTAAGTACGAAGTTTTGGAAATTCGTACAACTGTGTACTAAATTTGGTACAATTTGAATTATGGGTGAACCGATAGAGTTCGAATCCTGAAATTTAGATTTTGGAGCACTGTGGGGGTGTTGCTTTGGGTTAAGTTGGAAGTTTTTGAAATTCGTACTAAATGGTACTAAATTTTGTACAATTTGAATTTTAGGTGGCCCAATGGAGCTAGAATCATGAAATTTGGAGTCAGGATCATTGTTGAGGTGTAAGATTGAGATATGCAGAAATTTGTGCTAATGTGTACTAAATTTTTTACAATTTATGTTGTGGCTGAAGCGATAGAGTTGGAATCCAGAAATTTAGATTTACGATCACAGTGGCGGTGTGGGATTGGGTATTTATGAAGTTTTGGAAATTGGTACTACTGTGTACTCAATTTGGTACAATTTAAATTGTGGGTGAACAGATAGAGTTGGAATCCTGAAACTTAGATTTTGGTTTGGGTTAAGTTGGAAGTTTTTGAAATTCGTACTAAATGGTACTAAAATGGTACAATTTGAATTTTAGGTGAACCAATAGAGGTAGAATCATGAAATTTTGAGTCAGGATCAATAAGGTGTAAGATTGAGAAATGTAGGAAGTTTTAGAGATTTGTACTAATGTATACCAAATTTGGTACAATTTAAGTTGTGGATGAAGCGATAGAGTTGGAATCCTGAAATTTAAATTTAGGATTAATGTGGGGGTGTAGGATTGGGATTTGTAGGATGTTTTGAAATTTGGGTTAAGTAGGAAGTTTTGGAAGTTCAAACTACTGTGCACTAAATTTGGTACATTTTGAATTGTGGGTGAACCTATGGAGTTGGAATCCTGAATCTTAGATTTAGGTCACTGTGGGAGTGTATGTTTAGGTTAAGTAGAAAGTTTTGGAAATTCGTACTACTATGTACACAATTTGATACTATTTGGATTTGTTTGAAACGATAAGTCTTCAATCCTGAAATTGGGGAAATTTCATTGCATTATATGAAGTATATAGCAATGGAAAGCAATGAAATTGAAACGGTTATACGATTTCTGTTGGATGGTTGAGGTAGGTACTTATGGACATTTATATTAATGTGTGCAACTAAACTAAATGTAACTAAATTTGGTAAAATTCGAATTTAGGTGAACCTTTAGAGGTCGAATCATGAAATTTGGTACTTTATGGTCGATATTAATGTGCATATTGATTAATTTTTCTGACATATGCAGTATTATTTGAAAATAACATAATATGTTAATACATGTTTAAATTATTCTCACATTCGCTAACGAAGTAACAGACATATGCTATATGATAAAAAGTATATATGTAATAAAGATAAAATTAATGTTACAACAAAATGTACACATTTTGGTAATGTCAAATATCTCCAAAGTTTTTTTGTTATATATATATATACATACTAATAAAAGAGTAAAGTGATTGACTGACTGACTGATTTAACGATTCATCAACGCCCAGACGAAACGGCTGAAGCTAGAATCTTGAAATTTTGGGTGAGCGTCACTCTTGGTCCAAATGTGACAGATAAGGCTGGGTTTTTGGAAATTCGTACTAGAACAGTACGAAAAGTACTAAAAAGTACTAAATGTGATGCCATATGTATTTGGCGAACCGGTGGAGCTAGAACTCTGAAATTTGGTTTGGTGGTCGATGATGGTGTGTAGGATAGATGTACCAAAGGGTTTTTGGAAATTCGAACTATACCTATCCGAAAAGTACGTAAATGTACTAAATTTGGTGCAACTCTGTAGCATGTGAACGGATAGAGCTAAAAACTTGGAATTTGAAATGCGAATTAGGTTTGGGAAGTATGGTCGATATAAGGAGATGGTTTAGAAACCGTGTACTCATGTGTACGAAAAGTATGGTACTATATTTGGTACAAATTTAATTTAGAGGTACAAATCGAGCTGGAATCCTGAAAATTGATATTAACATTACCGTCGGAGTATAGGATTGGGATATGTACTTAGTTTTGGAAATTTGTTACTTATGTGTACGAAAAGTACTAAATCGTACTATAATTGGTATAATTTGGATTTTGGTGAACCGATAGAGCGGGAACAATAAAATTTGGAGTCAGGATTACTGTAGGGGTGTAGGATTGGGGTCAGAACTCAGTTTAAGACATTATTACTTATGGGTACTAAATGGTACTAAATTTGGTACAATTTGAATTTTAGGTGAACCAATTGAGCTAGAATCATGAAATTTGGAGTCAGGATCATTGTTGAGGTGTAAGATTGAGATATGTAGAGAGTTTTAAAAATTTGTGCTAGTGTGTAGGGGAGAGGGGGGCACCTTTGAACACTTTTTGCTTTCAAGCCTTATAACATTTTTTATTTTATAATTTTTGGTGTCTTATAAATTTTAACTAATAGGTACATATGTAACCTTTAAAATGAGTATACAAATGACATACTATAAGCTTGATAAATATATTTTATTACTGTTTTAATGGACGAACTCAAAGTGTTCAAAACAGCCCCCCCAGGGGGGCACCTTTGAACAGGTGTTGGCATTTTTGAACGACATGGTTTTTTACAGTGTTTATGTTCAAATATGTATGTATTTTATTCATACATATCAGAAATGCATTAATTCATTAAAAAATATATAAAAATGTTCAAAATTTAGATCAAATGTTATTAAAACATAAAATGACTTAAAAACAAAAATTAATATGGTGAAAAATACAGTTAATTTCGTAATCATATTAGCCCATTTGAAATTTTGAGAAATCGAAGCCAAATGTTAAAAACTCCTTTTTTTACTCGAGTTTAATGGGCATGTTCAAAGGTGCCCCACCCATGGCATTTTACGGAAATTTAAAATAACTTTTTTTGTAATAAATATATATGAAAGAAATTACATTAGTTATGTTTGAAATGATTGTTGGAATGCAAAAAATTTGTTTGACGAAAGAAAACTATCACAGAATTCTTCCTGCGCCCTTACAACCAAATGAATAAAAGTTTACAATTACACTGAGAAAACATGGTCACCCATGCACAATTTTTCGACAACTGAAAAAGCAAGCCAAAGTGGTTTACGCATATAGAGAACAAGATTGCCATATACAAAAATGTGGTTGCGGGTCGGAAAAATATTAAACCAAGATTTTATGAGCGCTGTTCAAAGCTGCCCCACGTTCAAAGGTGCCCCCCTCTCCCCTACTAAATTTGTTCTGGAAATTCGTACTACTTTGTACTAAATTTGGTACAATTGGAATTGTGGGTGAACTGATAGAGTTTGAATCCCGAAACTTGGATTTTGGATCACTGTGTGGGTGTTGGTTTGGGCTAAGAAAAAGGTTTTAGAAATTCGTACTACTTGGTATTAAATTTGGTACAATTTGAATTGTGGGTCAACCGATAAAGTTGGAATCTTGAAACTTGGATTTAGGATGACTGTGGGAGAGTAGGATTGGGGTATATAGGAAGTTTTGGAAATTGGTACAACTATGTACTAAATTTGACACAATTTGAATTACGGGTGCACTAATAGAGTTGGAATCCTGAAACTTTGATTTAGGATGACTGTGGGAGAGTAGGATTGGGATTTGTAGGAAGTTTTGGAAATTGGTACAACTATGTACTAAATTTGGTACAATTTGAATTGTGGGTGAACCAATAGATTTAGAATCCTATCCAATTTGAATTACGGGTGCACTAATAGAGTTGGAATCCTGAAACTTTGATTTAGGATGACTGTGGGAGAGTAGGATTGGGATTTGTAGGAAGTTTTGGAAATTGGTACAACAATGTACTAAATTTGGTACAATTTGAATTGTGGGTGAACCAATAGATTTAGAATCCTAAAACTTGGATTTAGAATCACTGTGGAGGTGTAGGATTGGGGTATGTAGGAAGTTTTGGAAATTGATACTACGGTGTACTAAATTTTGTACAATTTGGATTGTGGGTAAACCGATAGTGTTAGAATCCTGAAACTTGGATTTAGGATCACTGTGGGGGTGTTCGTTTGGGGGAAAAAAGTGGTTTTGGAAATTCGTACTACTGTGTACTAAATTTGGTACAATTTAAATTGTGGGTGAACCAATATAATTGGAATCCTGAAATTTGAATTAGGAATCATTGTGGAGGTGTAGGATCGGGATATGCATGAAGTTTTGTTGGATGGTTGAACAGGGTACTTATGGAAATAATGTGTGCTAAATGGAAA
>NW_026886699.1:0-7977 GCF_032173495.1 Musca vetustissima | reverse complement strand
TTATTGTCAAAGGAAATAAATGTATGTGGGTGTAGTGACTTGAAAACTATATACAAATATGCAGTGAATGAAAATGTCAAATGTAGGTGCTAGAAATTGATATCAATTTAAAGGACAATTGCTCCTCTTGGATATACTATCAACTTCTCGGGTCTATATCCTTCAGGCTTAAATATATACGCCATAGAATCTATTTGATCTATGGATCTATTTGACCTTGTAAATATTGACCGATTTTTATCAAATGAAGCTCGTTCTTTGGCTCGATTCCCTTCCCTGTGTAAAATTTTGTGCTGTTCAGGCCATAATTATTGCATCTAGAGCGACCACAAAAACTGCAAAAATAAAGTTTTTTGCCCATTTCATATCGCTTATTATTAGCCGATCGTTACCAAAAACAGTTAGTGTCTTCTTTTGGCAGAACCCGTCCTACATGCGAAATTTCGTGACGATTGGTCCATTGCTGAAGCTGGTACCTAAATATGGATCAATCTTGATTACATCTCGTGGAAATATTTTGAGGGGATTTTTAAAGAGATTTTTCATATATTTAAATTTTTATTTTGCCCAAGTACTCGCATTCATTTCTCTCACATACCTTCCCTCTCCTTATGTAAATCAAAGAAATTTCATTTCAAACGTTCACCTTTTAAAGAGTGCCCATACGAATATTAAAAATTAGCAAATATTGCTGAATATTTATTAAAAACAAGCACAGCTGGAGGCAAATGTTACCACATGTTGACTTGTAGTAAATTTGCATAACCACAATGCGATTTTTAATTGAAATTTTGGTAATTTACTTCACGTGATATGATTTTTTTAAAGTTTTTTTTTCATATCACTTTAAGTTCACTGAGACAGTGGAAAATGTCATATTGCAATACATTGTCATACTGCATCCATTTTAGTTTTTGCGCAATATGGCATTTTCGACAAAGTCACTTAGACTTGCAAGGAAAATCGAGAAAATCCGTTAGGCGTTTCTTTTTTCGCATAATGTGAATATATTCTGAAGATACGTCTCGAAACCTTTGAATTTATGTGGGTCTCCATACTGCATCCATTTTAGTTTTTGGCATTTTCTACAAAGTCACTTAGACTTGCAAGAAAAAACGAGAAAATCCGTCAAGCGAAAGTTTATTTTTTTCCTAAAAATCCGTTAAGCGAAAGTTTCTTTTTCGCCATAATGTGTATATATTCTGAAAATACGCCTCGAGAACTTTCAATTGACGTGGGTCTCCATACTGCATCCATTTTAGTCCTTGCAATATGGCTTTTTCTACAAAGGGTCCCCACTGTCACTGAGACTTGCAAGGAAAATCGAGAAAATCCGTTTAGCAAAGTTTTTTCTTCGGTATAAGGTGTATATATTCTGAAAATACGTCTCGAGACCTTTCAATTGATGTGGGTCTCCATACTGCATCCATTTTAGTCTTTGCAATATGGCATTTTCTACAAAGGCTCCGCACTGTCACTGAGACTTGCAAGGAAAATCGAGAAAAATCTGTTAAGCGAAAGTTTCTTTTCCGCCATAATGTGTATATATTCTGAACCTTTCAATTGTTTTGTTTATTGTTTGTCTAATCAAAGTACATGTTCACTCAAAAATTTAGACATCTAACTTCAAAAAACAGAGATTTTATTAAAGAAATTCAAACGGACGTAACTGCAGTAGTATGTTTTTATACCCTTCACCACACTGTGGTACAGGGTATTATGTCTTTGTACATATGTTTGTAACAGGCAAAAGGAAACGTGATAGACACATGGTTCCTTTTGAGAATATGCATAGAATCACTTTCTAAGTCGATTTTTGCATGTCCGTCCGTCTGTCTGTCTGTCTGCCTGTGCATGTTAAATTGTAAACAAAGTACAGGTCGCATTTAAAATCCGAATTGGATGAAATTTGGCATAGGTCACTTATTCGGCCCAGGGACGAACCCTATTGAAATTGGGAAAAAATTGGTTCAGATTTAGATATAGCTCCCATATATATATTTAACCGATTTAATGTAAATGGTCCCTATATATCTTTCGATTTGCGCGAAATTTGGTACAGCCTAATCATTTATGTCTAGAATAATGACTGCCAAGTTTCGTGAAAATCGGTCCAGATTTAGATATAGCTCCCATATATAGTTTCGTCCGATTTCATATAAATGGTACACCAAAGTCCCTATATATCCTTCGATTTGCACGAAATTTGGCATAACGTACTGAATTGAGAATAGAGTGATGTCTGCCAAGTTTTGAGAAAATCGGTTCAGATTTAGATATAGCTCCCATATATAGTTTCGTCCGATTTCATGTATATGGTGCCCAAAGTCCCAATATATCTTTCGATTTGCACGAAATTTGGCATAACGTACTGAATTAAGCCTAGAGTGATGTCTGCCAAGTTTTGAGAAAATCGGTCTAGATTGAGATATAGCTCCCATATATAGTTTCGTCCGATTTCATGTAAATGGTGCACCAAAGTCGCTATATATCTTTCGATTTGCACGAAATTTGGCATAACGTACTGAGTTGATCCTAGAGTGATGTCTGCCTTGTTTTGTGAAAATCGGTCCAAATTTAGATATAGCTCCCTTTTATTATAGATTGATTTGAAGTAGTTGACGCACCAAGGAACCAATAGGCTGATAGGAACAAAACGTTCTAAAATTACTATAACCTAACCTGTGACATGTTTGTTTGAAATCGCTTAATATTTGGATAGAGTTTCCATATATATTTTCGCCCGATTTCAAGTAAATTGGGCATAAAACTCCTCATGTAGTCAGATTGACATCAAATTTTGCACAACTTGCAAAATTGAGCATAGAATTACGTAGTTGCGTTTTCTAGAAGTACAGACATAGCCCAACGGATGACCTATTTATATTTGTTTGAAGTCGATTAACATACTTTATGGATAGATCTAAGTAGAATCACATTTAGATAAATATCACATATTTTATTTCATCAAATTTCATGTTAATATTCCTGTTTAATATACCCATAGTGGTGAAGAGTATCATATAGTCGGACCCGTCCGACTTAACTACTTTCCTTACTGGTTATTAATGCAAACGGACGTTCCTACACTCCTGTAAAAAAACTTAAGCTCGCTATATTGAAGATAGAAATTCTGAACTTTATTAATGTTACTTCTTGTATTTTTGATATTGAAAATGAGATACATCGGCCAATTTCTTACGGTAGCCCCCATGTAGCGGTATACCTAAATTAAGGCTTTTCTTAAATTTTTAACTAATTGGCCATAATTAGGCATTTTTGTTTCCCACTGGATGGAAAAGTACCCTGTGCAAAGTTTTATCGCTATCGGAGAAATATTTTATGTCTTTAGTGCAACATTTACATAAATTTACTGTATATGGGAGCTATATCTGTATATGGGAGCCACATCACTCTAGACCCAATTCAGTATGCTATGCTATGCTAAATTTTGTGCAAATCGAAAGAAACATATGGGCTTTTATGCACCATTTACACAAAATCGGACGAAAATATGTGTGGGGGCTATGTCTAAATCTGAACCGATTTTCACGGAACTTCACACACATCACCCTAGGCTCAATTATACTACAATTGTGTTGTAGTTACGTCCTTTTTTTCAGAAAATATCAAGTCAAAAGGTCGCAACAGACCAAAAAAAAAAAAAAAAAAAAAAACCAAAAAAAAAAAAACATTGAATAAAATTCCATTCATGCTCCATTTTTATAGATTTTATAACGTTTTTTGCTTCTCCTGTAAAATTAGTAAAATTGTAGTTACGTCCGTTTGCATTTACGATGACGATATGTTCTGTCATAGTTACATACCCTATAAAGTTTATTTCGTCATCATAATAAGTTACCTGTGCCAAATTTCATCCAAATCTGATCATAAATGCGACCTGTACTTTGCTCAAAAAAAAAAAAATACATGGGCGGGCGAGAGTGATTCTATGCATATTCTCAAAAGGAACAATAGGTATATCTCGATTCATTTCGTCTGTTACAAAGACATAATACACTGTGCCACAGTGTGGTTTGCATATTTTCTAGATTCGGAAGGAATATAAAGGGGAACGATGAACTTTATCGTAAGTAATAATCTATATAGGCCAAGAAACAATATAGTGTAGCTATAAGTCCCCCTCTCCACCATAATAGTTATAGCAGGAGATGTTATTGATATCCCAAAATTATATACATGGAAATCGTACAATGTAAGGAATTGATTGCCCGGTCAGCGAGTATATGTAGTACTTATAATACATTTCAGGGAGTTTCCTTTTTGTATTTTTTTTATAAAGGTATGATCTTATTTAAGAATACCTTGTTAACCTCGATGTGAGGCATCAGCGAAATTCTCATCCAGTTTATTTTGTTGTTTAGCTAAGTACTTCGCTTTGCTACAAGACACATTTGGGCACAACAAGTTTTTGTAAAGAAGTTATTAATAGCTTCTGGGGGAAAATATCCCCAAGAAACTTAAGGGAACTGATGAGGATCACCTAATAATAAATAGTTGTTTTTATAAAAAAATAAACTACATACTGGGATTACGCCTGACAACAAAATACAAATAGTATTCGAAATAATCCGGCATCAGTACTTAATCTTTTTTATTTCTTAATTATAGATCCCATAGAAAGCGAATGCTGTATACACCCAATCTGTGCACTATATACAATTTCTTCCAGCATTCACTTCAGTCCCAACATATATATTTTCCCGCAAAAAATAAAAATTCACGTCTGCCGGGAGTAAGTGAATAAACTACCTGATTTAATATGTATGTTCAATGTCTTCCATTTGATAGCATGTTCACATATACATATATTCTGCTTCCAGAAATTTGCAGAATTTACGTTTTTATCCGCAAACGTCTGTTATGTTGTGTTGGCATTTGATTACACGCATAATTACATACATGAGTGTTATAATGATTGCCACGACGAATATCACGCACGAAAGGTATTTTCGAAAATATTTGTGCTGTTCATTTATGCGAATACCACTTAAGACGTGGGTTAATTGAATTGGTGTGAAAATGAATTCCTGCGAATTTTTTGTTTTTGTTTATTTTATGGGTATTTTTATTTTCAACTGGTGTAGAAGAAATATTTGATAAAAGATGTAGTACTAGTATTTGGAAATTAAAAAAATTAAACTTTAGGAAATATTTGATTTCACCAATATAAATTACAAAACAAATATAACAAGAACATTCTATTTATTAATTTGAACTTTGCATTAGAAATTGTCTTCTACGAATTCACTGACAAAGCAACTATGCAAATAGTCTAAAATGCAAATTGCTGAAAATGTGCCAAAAACTATATTTTTGACAACCATTTTCCATTGTCAGCATTTTTTATGTGTCAATTCTGTATTGGAAATTGCATTTTATTGGTTTTAGTTTATGTGTGTGTGTGTTTTTGTTTGTTTTGGAAAAAGAAAATTCATTGTTCTTCAAAAATAGTTAGCAATTGCCACTACTAAATTTTTGTTAAAATATTCGTTTGTTTTTGCAAAAGAGTCAGGCTAAACGACAATACATGCCATTATCGTTGTGAGAAGAATTGAGTTTTATAAATCACTTCTGGCGAAAAACACACAACCATAAATGGACGTATACATATGCACACATATAGTTTTATTTTAAATTTAGTTTAGTATGAAACCTGTGAATGAATGTTTCTGCATTTTACTTTGTATGCCTGAATATTCTGTACTTTCAACTCTTAACTCTTTTGTAATTAAAGAACAGTCCTTATTTTTGATGGCGGGCATGATAACTCCTCACTGGAACATCGGATTCCGAAAATTCCAACGGTGTTAGAAAGAGTACATGTCTGGCTCTCGTATGAACTAGGATTATTGACT
Organism: Musca vetustissima; assembly: GCF_032173495.1. NCBI lineage: Eukaryota > Metazoa > Arthropoda > Insecta > Diptera > Muscidae > Musca > Musca vetustissima. The sequence continues at coordinate 2,098 of NW_026886699.1, read as the reverse complement.
TCGCTTAAAAATTAACAAAATGGTGGACCTTTGAAAAAATATTTTTGGAAAATCGCCGATTTTTTACCAAAACCCAAGCTAAAAAATAAGGAAGATCTTCACCGATTGGCTTTATCCTAGTTCATACGATAGCTATACACACACAGAGAAACGTGTAAAAATTTGAAGTCGATTGGGTTATTAGTATTTGGGTTATCGTGCCCGCCATTCGCAAAAAAATGTTTAGAGAAAACGCGTTTAAAGTTTGAGAAGCCCTTCAGCCTTCACTTGATGCTGATACAATAAATCGGCTATATCTTCAAGAGTTCTTGAGATTTTCATTTGAAATTTTGTAGGGACATTCTTTAATTAGTGTAGATTCGAATTATATCAAAAAACTTTTTGACCCCGAGAATGGGGGGTCCCCTTAAAGGATTTTTTTTAGACAAATCTACTTAAAATTGGGGAAAGTCAGATAAAGTTTTGAAATGACTTTATATATATTTTTGCGTCCGATTTTATAACAGTGCACCATATTATTATATGAACCATAATGTATGTAATACTGTACCCTACAATACGAATCATGGGAGCATTTCTTGTAGGTACCCAGAGTGGTAAAATCTATCATATAGTCCCGTCCGGCTTTTGAATTTTCCTTACTGGTTTTTAATGGTAAGCCCTAGACCCTTCGTCCGTCCGATGAAATTTGTTATCGATTTGCCGAATAGCATATATGAACATTGATCGACTCCTAATTGACTCCATATTAAGGGTAGCTCAAATATGTTTCGTTGCAACAAGAATATACATCTCTAGTACATATCCAAATTTGTGTAGGATATCGTATTAGTTTGGGTAAAAATAAATTCATTATTTTTATACGAGCTATAGGGCTTTATTTAACATGCTTCGGAATAACCGATTTGGTCCGATATGCTGCTCTCAATTTGCAAAAAAAACTCTAATTATCGATTTTAACAATCATCCCCGGTTGAAAAAGTGGCCAAATTTCTCACAATGTCGAATATATATCCCATTAACTTTTGAACTTAAGCTCTATTGGTTCATCTAACAGAAATTCATTCATTTTACCACTTGCAACTTTCATAGTTTCAACATTTGTACTTTTATTTTGAACTTCTGAAACACCCTGCTTACCTCAATTCTACACATATCTATACCAAATTTCATAATCCTGTATTTATTCGCCTTTTGTACTTTCAAATATCTGTGATGAAATATAAACCAAAAATTATACATGTATAAAATTTTAGACAATTTTTTTTACATGTGCCCACTGTTAATGTCAATAAATTCTAATATAACACTCAATTATACTAAAAATAACATATTATTCCCGCTAACCTCCAGATTATTGTTTCAAAATAATACCACAACAATAACAAAAGATTATGGTGGACATCAAACATTAAACCTTGTAGAAAAAATATTTTATTTTTAGACATTTGTCAACAGTTTATTTTATTATTTTGATTACAGCAAATTGTCTACCAGCAAATGCCACCCAGAAAACACTTAACATATTAGCATAGGAATGTGCCCGCTGTTGGTATATGTTTACCGAAATTCTTCACTACGATGAAGACCAGAAATAGCCATTAAAGGACAATTTAAATGCAAATGTAAAGCACAAATGTTGTATGTCTGTATGTGACCATTTGCAATTGAGTAAACGTGTTGAGTAAACGGGAGAGGAAACACTTTACAGCAGTGTTGGGCAAAATAAATTGAGAGCAAGTGTGAGTGAGCGTAACTGTGAATTCACCATTAAAAACGACGGACGTAAAGAGAAAAAAAAAAGAAAATGTATTTACCAATCGACCCTCAGTTATGGTAGCGTATATGGGTAAGCATGCCTGCTTTACAGTGTGTGTATTGGTAATTTGAATGAATGAAATGGATGTCAGAAGTAAAAAAACGTTAATACAGTCAATGCTCGTTATAACGATTAGCCGGTTTGACGAATTTGGGATCGCATAGAACGAGCGTTTTTTTAAATTTATTTACTGGATTAATGAATGGTTTCTCTCAATTTTCTTAAATATTAGTGACGCACCATGCCGTATGATAACTATAAAAAAGCACAATATGAGCA
>NW_026886698.1:0-79990 GCF_032173495.1 Musca vetustissima | reverse complement strand
ACATAAGCACATGCAATGTTTCCCACAAATGTTGAACTTACCTGACGGTCGGTCTGTATTTGCTGTGACCAACAAAACAATCATCTGAACGATAAAGTGTTTTTGCAATCGAAATCCAAATTGTTGTGAAAAAAAGAAACGGACACCCAAAGAACTCTATTCAAATGCAAATATAAGCGGTTGCACAACTACCGGCATGGTATTGATATTGTAACATAACATGTCCGAGTTTGGAGGGTGGAAGAGAGGGAAGGGCGGAAGGAAGGAAGGTGGAGAAAATGTACCATCACTAACGAAATGGAAACAACAATGAATTGCTTATGGATTTATGCCATATTTTCATAACATGCTACTGTTATGTCGGGTTGTATGTGCCACGGGGTTAAATCCCTGTCCAACATTGGTGTTAGCTTTTGTAAAGAAGGATATTATTTTTTTACTTGTGGTCAGGCAATATTTGGCGTAGAGTTTTTTCTGCTACATGTATGTAAGTAGGAGGCGATTTAAAACCATGTAACCATTAATCAATTTCCATCGACACTTTTTTTAATAGACTTTGGAATCGATTTGTCAGTAAATTTAGGTAGTTTTGTTTAAACTACACAACTATGTTGTCAGGGTATTATAGCTTTGTGCAGCCCCAAAAGTTTGTAACGCCGCGAAATATTGGTCCTAGACCCACCTTTAAGTATACCGATCGTCATATCTCGACTAGCTGAGTCCATCTAGACATGTGTGTCCGTCCGTCTGTCCACTATAATTTGTAAACACAATACAGCCACAGTTATGGATTAATCTTCACGAAATTTTGCATGTAGGTTGGGTTCTGGCCAATGAAGACACCTATTGGAAAATATCGTTTAAAATTTAGGGGACGAAATGGACAAAATACTAAATTTTTGTCGGTTTTTCTGGTTGCTCCAGAGACCACAAAAATGGCCCGAACATCTTGAAATTTTCCATGGAGAAGGGGATTGTGCCAAAGAATAAACATACCTGTTTCATAAAGATCGGTCAATATTTAGCGGGTCAAATGGACCCTGACTTTTGTGTGAAAAATGTATTCTATAGCGTATATATTTACCCCTGAAGGACATAGACCCGAGAAGTTTATATTATATCGAAGAGGAGTGGTTGACCTTTAAATTAATACCAATTATATTGTTGTATGTGTTCCCATATCCGAGCATATCCTAAATATTTACAGGTATCTCCGTATTCGTATATTATTTAGTAACCCATTATCACTCTAGAGAGCGGAACTATACCGCTGATAATTTTCGCTGATGATCAGATAATAATTTTGGAATGAAGTGGACCGAAAACTTAATTTTTTGTGTATTTTTCGAGTCGATCTATAGATTACAAATGAAATCCGAACATCACAGCACAACCCACGGTGAAGGGAATCTGAATACTCGTAATATTCGGAAAATATGTCAGTGTGAGGAAGTGGTGCTGTTTACCTCTAACCGGCAAGAGGGTGAAAATATCACGTAATATTGCCCAGGCTCGGAATAAACATCTGCAGAAAATTTGAGTCCTTGGTACTTGTGTAGGGTATCGTATGGTCGGCCCCGTCCGACAATATTGCTCCGCTCACTGGTTTACTCTAATTTCAATGAATTCTTCTTATTCTTCTCACCTTAAATGTATCCTTCATTACATTGCCGTGATTACAACAAAAAAAATCAGTAAGGAAAGTGGAAAGTCGGACGGGGCCGACTATTGGATACCCTTCTCCACTATGTGTATATAAAATATGTGATATTTATCTAAATGTGAATCGACTTAGATCAATCGACTTCCAACAAATATCAATAGGTCATCCGTTGGGCTACGTCTGTACTTCTAGAAAACGCAACTACGTAATTCTATGCTCAATTTTGTACGTTGTGCTAAATTTGATGTCAATCTGACTAACATGAAGAGTTTGATGTCCAATTTAGTTAAAATCGGACGAAAATATATATGGAAGTTAAATCCAAATATGAACCGATTTCAACGAAACTTGTCACAGGTTAGGTTATACTAATTTCAGTACGTTTTGCTTCTATCAGTCATATATTGGATCCATGGTGCGTCAATTACTTAAAATCAATCTATAATATAAAGGAGCTATATCTAAATCTGGACCGATTTTCTCGAAACTTGGCAGGCATCACTCTGAGCTCAATTCAGAACGTTATGCCAAATTTCGTGCTAATCGAAGGATATATAGGGACTTTGGTGCACCATTTACATGAAATCGGACGAAACGATATATTGGAGCTATATCTAAATCTGGACCGATTTTCAAGAAACAGACAGCAATCTAGGCTATGGGAGCAATATCTAAATCTGGACCTATTTTCACGAAATATGACAGACATCACTCTAAGCTCAATTCAATACGTTATGCCAATTTTCGTGCAAATCGAAAGATATATAGGGACTTTGGTGCACCATTTACATGAAATCGGTCGAACCATATGTGTGAGCTATATCGAAGTCTGGACCGATTTTCTCTAAACTTGGCAGACATCACTCTAGGCTCAATTCAGTACGTTATGCCAAATTTGGTGCAAATCGAAAGATATATAGGGACTTTGGTGGATCATTTACCTTAAATCGGACGAAAATATATATGGGAGCTATATCTAAATCTGAACCGATTTTTCCCAATTTCAATAGGGTTCGTCACTGGGCCAAATGAATGAGCTGTGCCAAATTTCATCCAATTAGAATTATAAATGCGACCTGTACTTTGTTTACAAGGGTATAAATATAATGAGTATCCTTTTGGCTCCCAAATCAACAACATCCATTGCTCTTTCTATTGTATAATGCACCCATTTTTTTTAATCTGCATATTTTACCGATTTTTTTCTATGGTAATTAGCGTCTACAGATGTTTCAGTGCCAAGTGATAACTTTTAATTTTTTTTTATTTTTTGAGATTTTTTTTTAATAAAACTTTTTCTTTGCGTTCATTAAGCTGTATTTGGGTCTGCAAAAAATTAGGAAATTTAGAATTTTTACGTGGGAGTGGGGGAACTAAAAAACAAAGTTATCATCACGTCGGTTACAGATTTAATGACAAATTATTTTAAATTAAAAGTTCACACTTTTTTTGCCAATTTGAAGAGTTTCGATAGAACTTGATGATAAATGATGGGGGAAATGAAAAAAAAATGTTAGCAAAATTGTCATGCATAATTGCAACCAATGGATAATTTTTGACCACGAATGAAGATGTATTCTCACTCTTTAGGAGGGCGGAAGGAAATAAATGTAATTACAGAAAATGTGATTTTGAATTGCAAATGATATCTGACAATTTTTTTTTGCCAGATTTTTTGCCAGTCTATATACTGACTGCTGCACTTCTATAGACAGTATCCAGGCCACCCAGGGACAGAAATCTGTTCATGAATATAGACAAAAATCTGACTTTTTATAGAAAGACTTGTAAAATACAAAAATCTGGTCATCTGGCTCACATACAAAATCTGGTCATCTGGCTCACTGTTGATTGACCTTCCGTAGAACACTAGGTAGAAAATTCATATTTTATGAAAGCCCAGCATCGGTAGGCTGAAGGCCTTCCATAGGCTATAAGACAGACCACCGAGATTTTAATACTCTAGATTTCTATATACACAAAGCTCATCTTTTAAAGCCGGCTGGGTCGTCTATAAAAGGACTTCTTTAGAATCTTGACCGTCTATATACATACTGTTATTATATAGACAAATATTAAAGGCTGTGTTTTGACCTTCTATAAATACAATTTATGTATATCATAGGAAACGGTCTTCTTTGAATATATGGAACTGTAGTCTTGAAGCGTTCCCCTGTACAGAAAGTACGTTGGCCCTCTAAATAAAGAAGGCAGAAGACTACACTTACATAAAAAGTGACAACATGGGAACTGCATAGCAAATAATATCCATAGCGCTATATCAGCTGAGGCGTTGGGATCGGATAGAAATATGGTAATGATGAAAAAGATGGATATGCCGGAAACCGATTATCCGATTAAAATCCGTAATTTTTCGAAAGCCACCCAAGGTTGAAGCTCAGGCAAGATCCGATTATGAAATCAGGCAAGGATACCACAAGTGAACTCCTAAGACCTTACTGCTGCCTAGCATTACAGAAAGCTAGCTTGGTTGTAGGCAAGGTAACATTCTTGACCTCTCATAAAGAATATATGTCCGAATGGGGTGCATGAATTCCAGTGCTACGCAATGGAAAAATATGTGTTCTTTAAAATACAGACCCTCGACCCTAGAAGAATCTGAAGTAACTTCTAATATATTGAAGACTAGCAAAGTTCCCGCTTCTTCGTATGCGGAAAGGGAATACAAAAAATATTTCATATGGTATCGTAAATACTGTAAATTTGTTGTACTATAGTTTGCGATTTAGTACTCTTCATACACATTCTTTTTTTGCTCTTTTTATACCCTTCACCACACTGTGGTACAGGGTATTATGTCTTTGTGCATATGTTTGTAACAGGCAAAAGGAAACGAAATAGACACATGGTTCCTTTTGAGAATATGCATAGAATCACTTTCTGAGTCGATTTATGCATGTCCGTCCGTCCGTCCGTCCGTCTGTCTGTCGATGTAAAATTGTAAACAAAGTACAGGTCGCATTTATAATCCGAATTGGATGAAATTTAGCATAGGTCACTTATTTGGCCCAAGGACGAACCCTATTGAAATTGGGAAAAATCGGTTCAGATTTAGATATAGCTCCCATATATATATTTAACCGATTTAATGTAAACGGTCCCTATATATCTTTCGATTTGCACGAAATTTGGTACAGCCTAATCATTTAGGTCTAGAATGATGTCTGCCAAGTTTCGTAAAAATCGGTCCAGATTCAGATATAGCTCCCATATATAGTTTCGTCCGATTTCATGTAAATGGTGGCCCAAAGTCCCCACATATCTTTTGATTTGCACGAAACTGGGCATAACGTACTGAATTCAGCCTAGAATGATGTCTGCCCAGTTTCGAGAAAATCGGTCCAGATAAAGATATAGCTCCCATATATAGTTTCGTCCGATTTCATGAAAATGGTGCACCAAAGTACCTATTAACCTTCGATTTTCACGAAATTTGGCATAACGCACTTAATTGAGCCTAGAATGATGTCTGCCAAGTTTCATGAAAATCGGTCCTGATTTAGATATAGCTCCCATATATAGTTTCGTCCGATTTCATGTAAATGGTGCCCCAAAGTCCCTATATATCTTTCGATTTGCACGAAATTTGGTACAGCCTAATCATTTAGGTCTAGGATGATGTCTGCCAAGTTTCGTGAAAATAGGTCAAGATTTAGATATAGCTCCCATATATAGTTTCGTCCGATTTCATGTAAATGGTGCACCAAAGTCCCTATATATCCTTCGATTTGCACGAAATTTGGCATAACGTACTGAATTGAGCCTAGAGTGATGTCTGCCTTGTTTCGTGAAAATCGGCCCAGATTTAGATATAGCTCCCTTCTATTATAGATTGATTTTAAGTAATTGACGCACCAAGGAACCAATAGGCTGATAGGAACCTTTTGAGAATATGCATAGAATCACTTTCTGAGTCGATTTATGCATGTCCGTCCGTCCGTCTGTCTGTCGATGTAAAATTGTAAACAAAGTACAGGTCGCATTTATAATCCGAATTGGATGAAATTTAGCATAGCATATATCCTATCATATGAAAATCGGCCCAGATTTAGATATAGCTCCCTTCTATTATAGATTGATTTTAAGTAATTGACGCACCAAGGAACCAATAGGCTGATAGGAACAAAACGTTCTGAAATTAGTATAACCTAACCTGTGACAAGTTTGTTTGAAATCGCTTAATATTTGGGTAACCTGTGACAAGTTTGTTTGAAATCGCTTAATATTTGGGTAGAGCTTCCACATATATTTTCGCCCGATTTCAAGCAAATTGGGCATCAAACTCATCAGTTAGTCAGATTGACATGAAATTTTGCACAACTTACAAAATTGAGCATAGAATTACGTAGTTGCGTTTTGTAGAAGTACAGACATAGCCCAACGGATAACCTATTTATGTTTGTTTGAAGTCGATTTACATACTTTATGGATAAATCTAGGTAGATTCACATTTAGATAAATATCACATATTTTATTTCATCCAATTTCATGTTAATAGTCCTCTTTAATATACCCATAGTGGTGAAGGGTATCATATAGTCGGCCCCGTCCGACTTTACTACTTTCCTTACTGGTTTTTTAATGTAAAATATAACCTGTTATAATTTCATTATTCACTCCTTTCCATTTTAGAATACTAATTCAAACAATTAAACGCAAACTAAATGAATTTTAAAGCCCTACCACACAACTAAAGCATTTAAATTTTATTTCCTCTAAACAATATCCGCTTTCATTCTAATTTCTCCTTTTTGACATTTGTCATGCTCAAACTAAATCGGAATTAATTTGTTGATTTGATTTGATTTGATTCGATTTAATATTACCCCCCAATCTCATGCTATCGAATTGCAAATGAAATCACATTTCAAAACAATCATCAACAAGAAAACAGAAAAAAACTACAAAATAAATGATGATAGGAATTGTAGCAACTAAAAAACAAAATACCATCAACATGAAATGTTGGAATATTATGAACTGACAGTTGGTTAACAAAACAATAACAATAAAAAAACAAAGCACACACAAAATCGACAACAGTCATCAATGGAAAAGGAGTAGCGATACTGAAACGACACAGCCAGTTTTCTTCCGAAACTAAAAGGTTAATGGAAAAACTGTCAAAGCTAGTTTTGTTTTCATTTTTCAAATTAAGCCAGTGGAAGATATTCGACTGTGTTGGGAAAATGTATGTGGGTGAGTGTGGAAGTTGAGGAGTTGGAAAAAGAAATTGTTTCGGAAGTTGTTTGGTGGAAATGTTTTACATATGTAAAGGAATAGGCCTTACAATGAGCGAGCTCACATGGCTATTAAATTTATTCGGAAATAATATTCAGTATATGGAGAGTGGTAATTTTGTGGTGAAATATGAATTGAATTTTATTGTTACTTAACCAATTATATGCCAATAATTTTGGACGTCAACATTAATGTGATGTCCGTGAAGATAAATTTAAAATTTAAGAACCCTTCTTCATTTTTTTACAGTGGCCCATTTTATCGGAAATTTTCCTAAAGTCACCCTAAACATTTTCAGAAAATCGGAAAAATTCCCATCTCCGAAATTCTTTTTGCCTATATGGTCCACATATTCTGAAAGTACACTCTTAGACCTTTCGTTTGAGCCCCCTCTCAACCCCGAACCCTTCTTCATTTTTTTACAGTGGCCCATTTTATCGGAAATTTTCCTAAAGTCACCCTAAACATTTTCAGAAAATCGGAAAAATTCCCATCTCCGAAATTCTTTTTGCCTATATGGTCCACATATTCTGAAAGTACACTCTTAGACCTTTCGTTTGAGCCCCCCTCAACCCCGAACCCTTCTTCATTTTTTTACAGTGGCCCATTTTATCGGAAATTTTCCTAAAGTCACCCTAAACATTTTCAGAAAATCGGAAAAATTCCCATCTCCGAAATTCTTTTTGCCTATATGGTCCACATATTCTGAAAGTACACTCTTAGACCTTTCGTTTGAGCCCCCCCTCAACCCCGAACCCTTCTTCATTTTTTTACAGTGGCCCATTTTATCGGAAATTTTCCTAAAGTCACCCTAAACATTTTCAGAAAATCGGAAAAATTCCCATCTCCGAAATTCTTTTTGCCTATATGGTCCACATATTCTGAAAGTACACTCTTAGACCTTTCGTTTGAGCCCCCCTCAACCCCGAACCCTTCTTCATTTTTTTACAGTGGCCCATTTTATCGGAAATTTTCCTAAAGTCGGAAAAATTCCCATCTCCGAAATTCTTTTTGCCTATATGGTCCACATATTCTGAAAGTACACTCTTAGACCTTTCGTTTGAGCCCCCTCAACCCCGAACCCTTCTTCATTTTTTTACAGTGGCCCATTTTATCGGAAATTTTCCTAAAGTCACCCTAAACATTTTCAGAAAATCGGAAAAATTCCCATCTCCGAAATTCTTTTTGCCTATATGGTCCACATATTCTGAAAGTACACTCTTAGACCTTTCGTTTGAGCCCCCCTCAACCCCGAACCCTTCTTCATTTTTTTACAGTGGCCCATTTTATCGGAAATTTTCCTAAAGTCACCCTAAACATTTTCAGAAAATCGGAAAAATTCCCATCTCCGAAATTCTTTTTGCCTATATGGTCCACATATTCTGAAAGTACACTCTTAGACCTTTCGTTTGAGCCCCCTCTCAACCCCGAACCCTTCTTCATTTTTTTACAGTGGCCCATTTTATCGGAAATTTTCCTAAAGTCACCCTAAACATTTTCAGAAAATCGGAAAAATTCCCATCTCCGAAATTCTTTTTGCCTATATGGTCCACATATTCTGAAAGTACACTCTTAGACCTTTCGTTTGAGCCCCCCCTCAACCCCGAACCCTTCTTCATTTTTTTACAGTGGCCCATTTTATCGGAAATTTTCCTAAAGTCACCCTAAACATTTTCAGAAAATCGGAAAAATTCCCATCTCCGAAATTCTTTTTGCCTATATGGTCCACATATTCTGAAAGTACACTCTTAGACCTTTCGTTTGAGACCACCTTCAACCCCGAACCCTTCTTCATTTTTTTACAGTGGCCTATTTTATCGGAAATTTTCCTAAAGTCACCCTAAACATTTTCAGAAAATCGGAAAAATTCCCATCTCCGAAATTCTTTTTGCCTATATGGTCCACATATTCTGAAAGTACACTCTTAGACCTTTCGTTTGAGCCCCCTCTCAACCCCGAACCCTTCTTCATTTTTTTACAGTGGCCCATTTTATCGGAAATTTTCCTAAAGTCACCCTAAACATTTTCAGAAAATCGGAAAAATTCCCATCTCCGAAATTCTTTTTGCCTATATGGTCCACATATTCTGAAAGTACACTCTTAGACCTTTCGTCTGAGCCCCCCCTCAACCCCGAACCCTTCTTCATTTTTTTACAATGGGGTATTTTATATGAAATTTGCATAAGGCCGGCCGCAATTTAGTTCTGCAAATTGGTGGCGCTCACATACTGCGCACAATTCTGTTCTGCAAATTGTGGCACATTCTCAGTTACGCTCACACTTTCTCTCTCTCTCGATTTAGTTCTGCAATTTCGCATTCTCTCACTCTCTCTGTCTTAACCCTATGTGAACCAGCGAAAAAGTTTGGTGGTTTGTGTCTTTGCTAGTTAAATTTTAAATTTATCTTCACGGACATCACACTAGCCTATTGATTTGTGTAATAAATATTTTGGAGTCATAACTACTTATAAATCACAATTACTAACACAATGACCAATGAAAAAAAAAAATCGGTGAGGCATTATTTCTCCAGATGAAATGCCTCCGAAACCCCTTCTAACACCCAAACGATGTCATCAAAAAGGATAACACAAAATAGGAATGTCAGAAGATGGCGCCACCAAGAAGAAAATGGCTAACTAAATAAGCAAGGACATCAACCATTCCATAAAATCCAAGTAATCCATGCCATCTATAGCTGCCTAGATGGCATGCCCATTACCTGGAAACAGGCTACGGCAATCGAACCGAAGGAACCGTTTTAATCACCATGAAACCGATATACGAATATGTGACCACTTTCATGAAAAATGCAATTAAAACCCGAAAGAAAATGGGTCTGGACACTTATGTGGGGGCTCAATCAAAACTTGGACCTATATAGACAAATTTCAGAAGTGTATTTTACCCTCCAATATACCGGAATACCAAAAATACTGACAATGAAGCGCTACTCTTATATGTGGGGGCTATGGCGAAATTTTTTTTCTGTATGAATGCCAGCCTTCAAGAGCCTAAAGCCTTCAAAATACCAAAAATTTATCGGAATGATTATATGGGTACTATACTAACATGTAAACCGATATTAAAAAATGTTGGTAGGAAGATTTGACACCCAATGAACTTGGAAACTTGGGTCAATATCGATATGATGTTTTCTTTGGTAGGAACCACCAAAATACCAATATTTTGGATGTAGTGTTATATGGGGACCAAGCGGAAACCATTATTGATAATTTTTGGGTAGGGAGATTTTCTGCACAATGAGAACCCAAAATATTAAATTACAGTTGGATAGTTTGTTAATCGTGTCAAAAGCTTCACAATACCGAATCTTTTGAGGCACCTTCACAATACCGAATCTTTTGATGCACCTTTTTATGGGGTATACCCTGAAAAATGGACCGATATATTCCATTTTCAGTATCATATATCCAAGGACTAGTAGCAATGTATAACAAAATGATAAAGCTCTATCTTAAATATAGTGAGCTCTACTTTGACGAAAGCAGATTTTTATTCTGATCAAACAAATATATGGGCAATATTGAAAATTTTTTAACATAGCTAAAGCGGAGGTTCACCCCTTTATAAGTCGGGAATTACTTAAGTATATAAAAAAAGTGAATAGTTTTGGGTTAATTGATCTGTCGTTGCAAACTGTTCCTGATATTGACCTCCAAACTTTATTTTTGTGGAAGCTGTGTCTACTTTAATGTAAAAAATGTGTAAAAACAGGTTGAGGCAAACCATTTTTTTATGTTCTCTATCGATTTGTGATTTCACGGTCTTCGTGTCAAAGTAAAACTAGAAGACAACAAAATGGGAATTACGGCCCTTATGTATCATTTTTCAAAATTTTAACAGCATATAGCGTTAAATGATGCTGACATTTTGAAGCTCGATTTTGAGTGTTTTTTGAATTTTACTTCTAGGAATTTCTAAAAATCGATTATAAGATTATTGTAGTCGTGAATCTGAGTAATTTGATAAATGTTTCGTGTATGTAGTACTCATGCGAAGATGAATTTTTGTGCGATCAAATTTCTAAAAAAACCTATTTTTCGGGCCAAATTTTTAGATCTGTCAACTGAATGACATGGGTACCCGCGATCAGTAAGGTTTATTACGTTTCGGATGATATAAAATACTCATGCGAAGATGAATTTTTGTGCGATCAAATTTCTAAAGAACCTATTTTTCGGGCCAAATTGTTAGATCTGTCAACTGAATGATATGGGTACCCGCGATCAGTAAGGTTTTTTACGTTTCGGATGATATAAAAATTTTCTTTGTGAAAATCCATCTACTAGAACGGCGGGAACTGGCCTTCCAAAAACACGAAATTTGCCAAAAAAAAATGTTTTTGAAAATATCGCGGATTAATTTGCGTTTTCTGTGGATCATTTCCGCTTCAATAAATGACCTCGTACGGATTTTGTTCTTTTTCGAAAAGAGAACTTTAAAAACTTCAGCCGAAAGAGAGATGTACCCAATTTATCTAAAAAATAGTGTGAGCTGGCACATCAATGGTTCTTAATGGATCACATTGAAATCGGTATAGATCGATGTATTTAGGGTGCACACCGAAATCGGATGAGCGTTAATGGCATATGAATTTTCGGAAATTATTCGCGTTTTACGATTTTTTGAGTACTGCAATGCAACGTGTGGCACATCTTAGCCGTCAAATGAAATTTCGCAATATATATATGGATTGGAAGATAAACGTCAGTACTTCCTGGAAACCGCATGCGCATCAAATGATTTTGAGAATTACGCGATTTAGACGCAATTTGAGAATGTATATTTCATAATATAGTTTTATTTTAAGATTTATTCCTACTTATAGAACCGCAAGATTTATCGGAAGGGTCTTGCTATAATCCGCTAGGTGTATACTTATACACAAAAAGTGATTATTTTTCGGAGAAATTTTGGTAAAAAAAAAGAATAACTCCAACATTTTCTCCTCAAATTTCTTGTATAAACTTAAACCAGTGAGCAGAGCAGTGTAGTCAGACGGGGCCGACCATACGATACCCTACATAGCTAACGTAGAACTCTATCTTTCTGCGGATTTTTATTCCGAGCCTGGGTAATATTTCGTGATAGTTGAACGATCTTGCCCCATTAGATGTCAACAGCACCTTTTCCTTATACTGACATATTTTCCATATTCCCTTACCGTGGGTTGTGTTGTTATGTTCGGCCTATAATTGTAGCCTATACATCGAATAAAAATAAGTTTTCGGTCCACTTCATCCCGAAATTATTATATGATCATCACCATGAGGTTCCTTTACCATAATTGGAACCTTATGGAACATTTCGAAGCGATCTGCGCTATATTTCCGCCCTCTAGTGTGGTAATGGTTTATTAAATAATATCTGAATACGTAAGCACCTGTAAATATTTACGTGTAACTCCAACATCCGAGTACATACGACAATATAATTGGTATCAATTTAAAGGCCAACCACTCCTCTTGGACATACTATCAACATCTCGGCTCTATGTCCTTCAGGAGTAAATATATACGCTATAGAATACAAATTTTGTCATTTTTTACACAAAGGTCAGGGTCCATTTGACCCGCCAAATATTGACAGATCTTTATCAAAACAGGCATGCTTATTCTTTGGCTCGATCCCCTTCTCTATGCATGATGTTTGGGCCATAATTGCGGCCTCTGGAGCGACAAGAAAAACCGACAAAAAAATAAAGTTTTTGGTCCATTTCATCCCCTAAATATTAACCGATCTTTTCTAAAAACAATAGGGGTCTTCATTGGCCAGAAACCATCCTACATGCAAAATTTCGTGAAGATTGGTCCATAACTGTGACCTGTATCGTGTTTACAAATTATAATGGACAGACGGACGGACGGATGGATACACATGTCTAGATCGACTTAGCTAGTCGAGATATGACGATCGGTATACTTAAAGGTGGGTCTAGGACCAATATTTCGCGGCGTTACAAACTTTTGGGGCTGCACAATGCTATAATACCCTGACAACATTGTTATGTAGGGTATAAAAAATAAATATGATTACATTTTTCCTTCGAACCAAAAACAAATATTTTCCCTCAATATCTTGTTTTGTTTTCGCTGTAATTTACAAACCACTACTCAAACTTGTGTGAGTTTGATATTATTTGATTGAGAAGAATATATAATTTTTAGTTAGCGCACTGAAAACAAATTTGTGAGACTAAACTGAAATATATTAATATTTGCATACAAAAATAATTTGTTGTGTTCATTATATAAATTAATTGCTTACAATTTAACAAAGTCGTTTGAAATGCATACTTTTCGTGAAAATATCTTTTGCGTCAGAATGTAAAGACAAGATGTAATAATTATAAATTTTACATCCGCACTTTTGTCGAATAATGAACAAAAATCAAACAAAAAAAAACCTCAACACCAACGAAAATTTAAATATTGAATGTCTGATGTCTAGTCGTTCTACAACAAATTTCATAAAAAACAATCAAAAACAATTCTAACATCACCAAAAAAATCGATTTTCTAATGTAAATCAAATCATTTACAAATAGTTCGGAAAGCAAAATTTGTGAAGATGTGTGTCTGTGTGTGCGAGTTTTTATATTTTCATTGTTCGATTTTTATTTTGGCGTTTATCGTACGTCAGTCAGTCAGCCTGCCCATCCGTGCGTCCGTTCGTCGTGTGGTATTTGGTTTGATTTTTGTGTATTTTTTTCACATTTCACAGTAGTCGTCGTCGTCTATTTATAAAAATGAGATTTTTCTTCTTGAAATTGTTGTTTTTGTGCTTTTTGTTTTTCTGTTTGCTGTTGTTTATGTGTACCCTTTATTTTCTTATTGTTATCTTTCGAATTTCGCAAAAAAAAAAACAAAAAAATGTTTTTTTTTATGTTTCATTTTCTCCTTTACAAAACAACAAACAAATTGTTTTTCCAAGAAAAAAGGTCAAGAGGTCTTTCATATATTGAAATCACTGAACAATATTAAAAAAAAAACCTTCGCTCACATTAAAAAGACCTCTCACAAGTCTCCTATAGCTAGCAAATATTTTAGTGGTATACCGTCTGAAAGGAGACCCAAAGACCTTCTAGGCTATATAACATTCTGGAGGTCTTCTGTAGTTAATATAGGTAATATATATTCTAGACTTCTATGAAGTTCTCTAATATAGGACTTCTTCAGCTAAAATACCTTGTGGAGTTCTTCTAAAGCTTTTATGTAGCTCGAATCTATTTAGATGATCTCCAGCAGTTCTTTTAGATATAGTTCTTTAGATATATTATAGCAGGTTATATGATTTATATAGTTAGAAACCCTTCCAGAGGTCTTCTATAGTGAGTAGAGCTTCAATCAACCGTTAACGCCTAAAACCTTATACTAAGTCTTTGAAAAACTAGAAGGCCTTGTTGAGGTCTTATTTAACTAAAATATAGTATGGAAGCATTATAACGTTACAAGATCTCCGAAAATCACCAAACTTTTTAGAGATCTTTCGCGGGTATTCCATTGCTGGAAAACGCTCTAGTATCTTCAAGAGGTATTCGTTACCTAGAACCCGAAGAACTACAAAAGATCTTTCAGAGTTATACTAATTAATTTGCCTAAAGCTTCTGCATATTAGAAGACCTTGATAGATCTTCTTATCGAAGACGAAATATAGGCTTTACAGAGCTTTCTGAAGGCTGAAATACCATACGTGGCTAGGAAACGTTATGGAGATCGATCTTCTGTAGCTAAAATATGTTCTAAGGATATTCTCTATCTCGAATACCATATATAGTTCTAGACCTAGAAGAACAACAAGAGGTCTTTCAAAGTTCTTCTAAGTAATCTGCCTAAAAAGTCTTCTAAAACTAGAAGATCTTGTAGAGGTATTCTTAACCCTAAAAATTGTATGCAGACGTTCTAAAGTTCTAAGATCTCCTAGACGGAAAAGATTTCCTATAGCTAGGCGGTTCAAAGATATCCTATAGCTCGAAGATTAAATATAGGCATCTTCTGGACGCTGAAAAAGATAGATTTTTTCTAAGCTCGAGGTTTTGCAGATCTTCTGAAACAAACAAGTTCTTTCAGAGCTCTAATAATTAATCTGCCTAAAATGTTACTAAAACTTTTAGACCTTGTACAGGTCTTATTCAAATAAAAATAAGCCTGTAGACATTCTAAAATTAGAAGATTTCCTAGATGACCTTTTTGAGTTAAAACGGCTTCAAAAGCTCGATGATCAAATGTAGGCGACCCAAAGACCTTATAGGACGAGATAACGTTCTGGAGGCCTTTTGTAGTTAATATATATTCTAGACTTATATGAAGTCCTCTAATATTGGACTTTTGAGCTAAAATAGCTTTTGGAGTTCTCTTATATAGCAGACATCTATATATAATATTCTAGAGCAAGAAAAAGATCTTGCGAGGGTCTTTCATAGCTGGTGTGTCTTATGAATAATTGAGGAGTTATATCTACCAAAAAAACCTTCTTAAATCCTCTATATATAAAATACCTTCTTCTCTATATGTGAAACACCACCTTATAAAAGGTTTCTGGATGGTTCGAGATTATCATTAGGAAAGCTAACAGAAAGCTTTTTAGAATCATCTATAAGCAGTAGGGTTAGAAATTATAGCTGAGGCATTTTATGAGTCCAGTGACTGCGAAAGCTACGATTATTTCTAGATAATGTTCTTGAGTAGGACAGTGGTCTTCTGTAATATGTCAAACTTTACAAAGACCGTCAATGACAAGGAGAACTTTTTTAAGTCTACATAATGGTGGAACTAGGGGCTGGTAAGGCTGAAAAATATTTTTAAAAAATGTACGCATAGCTTAGGACCCCATAAAAATGTCTTTTAAAAATATTGGCATTGTTAACACTTAAAAAGTATTTTTAAACCAGTGAGCGGAGCAGTATAGTCGGACGGGGCCGTCCATACGATACCCTACTAATACTAACTACTACTACTAACTACTGATTACTAATAATCAGTACAGCCCCTCTAATTACTTCACCGTGGGTTGTGTTGTGATATTCGGCTTTCGACTCGAAAAGTACAAATAATTAAGTTTTCGGCCCACTTCGTCCGAAAAATTATTATCTGAACATCACCTAACATTTTAAGCGTTGTCCTTGACCATAACTGGAACCTCATGGAACATTTCAAAGCGATCAGCGCTATATTTCCGCCATCCAGTGTGGAAATAGGTTACTAAATAATACATAAATACGTAAGCACCTGCAAATATTTAAGTGTAAATCCCGCATCCGAGTACCTACGACAATATAATTGGTATATGCCATAAAATACAAGTTTTGTCATTTTTCACACAAAAGTCAGGGTCCATTTGACCCGTTAATATTGACCGATCTTTATCAAAACAGGCATGTTTATTCTTTGACCCGATCCGGTATTTGGGCCATAATTGCGGCCTCTGGAGCGACCAGAAAAACCGACAAAAATAAAGTTTTTGGTCCATTTCATCCATTAAATATTAACCTATTTTTTTTCAAAAACAATAGCGGTCTTCATTGGCCAGAACCGATCCTACATGCAAAATTTCGTGAAGATTGGTCCATAACTGCGGCCTGTATCATGTTTACAAATTATAATAGACAGATGGACGGACGGACACACATGTCTAGATCGACTCAGCTAGACGAGATATGACGATCGGTATACTTAAAGGTAGGTCTAGGACCAACATAGTTGTGTAGGGTATAAAAATTCAAAATTTAAAAAATTCTGGCCTATTGTTAGTCTTTTCTAGAGATCTATGTAAGTATAACACTTCCTGGTGGTTTTTTGTAGATGTCAAAACATTCAGAGGCTTGGAGAAAATTTAGAGGCCGTCTATAACTTAATTGGGTATAGAAGTGCAAGTCATCTAAACTAATTGTCAAACTACGAAGGACACTCTAGAGGATTTCTGAAGACATAAGCCATAGAGAACGCCTTCAACATTTATAAGATTCATAAACAAAGAACATTAATGATTACACGCATCATTTTATTTTCATCAAGTCACAACATGCATCCCTCTTTCCTGCCCTCCCTCTTTCCTTCCACTGACATTGTTGTTGTTAATTTTTTTTTTTTATTTGTAATTACGACATAATTTCCATCAAATTAGAACACAAGCGAAACAAATGTGCGCAACAACTTGGAAATAATAAAATCTCAATAGATTTTCGGTTGGAGCACAAACATGCATGTATAAACATGAATACATAGTTTCATTCGATGTACATACGTACATGCATAGCGAACTAAATATTTATTCATAAATGTTGCATACGAACAACGGCAACAACAACAACAATTACCCGAGTTCGGATTGAGGGTGGGTGGTGGCGAAGACCGGCCATCATTTAGCATTAGAAGAAGAAAGAGCACGCGTTCGAAAATGTTTTGCCTCGACCAAAGCAGAAAAAAACATTATTTATGGTCTTCAGATTTATACTTTGTACTTTTTTTTTAATATATGTAGTGTGTTATTGTTGTTGCTCTTGTTGTTGTTGAATGCGTCTCACGCCGCCACATTTAAAAAGCTATAATTTATAATTTTTTCGCATCGTTCTTTTTCGTTCATCTTTCTGTGAAATTTAATCATGAAAGCGGAAATTTTAGTAACAGTGACGTAATGCAGTTTTATTTTTTCGGCTGCAATGCAATGTGCAGTATAATTCGATAATTTGTGATAAGCATACGGGGGGTCGGAACCACCCTCACACCCATTAAACTGCTTTTCAAGTATTCTGAGGAGAAATAAAAACGAGAAGTACACGAAATACAGAATACAAATAATTGCCAAAAATACAAAATACTAGATATCAAGATATCATTTCTAAACCTGCAGTCGTATAGGAGAACACAAGTGCAGGAAACATTTAGAAGATATTTTAGATTAGAAGAATTGTAGAAGTCTTGTATAGCTACAAACTAAATCAGAAGTTCTTCTTTAGATTGAATAGCTAAACGATTTTTAGAGGTTGAAGAATTTTTGGATGCATTCCTGCAGGAACCTTCCAAAGTAGAGATGGGCAGTGGGCAAATACCCAAAGTGTAAATACCCGGTAAATTGGGTAAATACCCGGTAAATTGCGTAAATACCCGGTGAATTAGGTAAATACTTGGTAAATTGGGTAAATACCCGGTAAATTGGGTAAATACCCGGTAAATTGGGTAAATACCCGGTAAATTGGGTAAATACCCGGTAAATTGGGTAAATACCCATATTTGGGTATTTACTATATTGAATCGGTAATACAACATCTTACACCCTATTTCCGGGTTTCTGTTATCAAATCGGTTTAGAATGGATAGGTTTACGATACTTTAAATACGTGGGTAAACTCTTGGGTAAATATCCGAGTTTTTACCCACAAATTGGGTATAAACTCATTAACTGCCGAAGCACTTGATATTGGCGGCCAAAAGTTTGCATGCATGTTTTTAATGTCAAAGCAAATATAGAAATCCAAAATGGGGTCCCTAGGTCCAAGTATTGATATAGCCCCCATATAACCGTATCTCCCGGTTTAAGGTTTTTAATGCCAACATAAATATAGAAATCCAAAATTGGGTCTCTGGGTCCAAGTATTGATATAGCTTCCATATAACCGTACCTATTGATTTAAGGTAGGTACGTCAAATGGTTCGGCTGTTAAAGAGTTTATAAATATATATAAATACCCAAAATCAGGACAGAAACGTGGACCAAATTCCAGCCAATCAAATTGGCTAATAGATAAAAATTACCTAAAATCGGGAGGTACGGTTATATGAGGGCTATATGAAAACGTGGACCCAGGTACCCCATTTTCCATACCAGTATTTGTATTGATATAAAAACCATCTGAGCCAAATTTTGGCCGCCAGCCAATCAAATTGACTAATAGATAAAAATTACCTAAAATCGGGAGGTACGGTTATATGAGGGCTATATGAAAACTTGGACCCAGGGACCCCATTTTCCATACCAGTATTTGTATTGATATAAAAACCATCTGAGCCAAATTTTGGCCGCCTATGGCAAGTGGTTCGGCAGTTAATTAGTTTATACCCAATTTTTGGGTAAATACTCAAAATAGGGGTACCTTTGTATGGGGGCTACCAGTAAATGTGGACCTACGTACAAAAATTTTTGCATGGACATTTGGTACCCAAAAAGAACACTTTGTGCCAAATTACTGCGAATTTGGTTGTAAAATGTGTCTAGTAGACAAAAAATACCTTAAATCGGGAGATACAGTTATATTGGGGCTATATCAATACTTGGACATAGGGACCCCATTTCAATATTTGCTTTGGCATTAAAAACATGTATGCAAAATTTTGGCTGCCTATGTCAAGTGGTTCGGCAGTTAAGGAGTTTATACCCAATTTTTGGTTAAAAACTCGGGTATTTACCCAAGTATTTACCCACGTCTTTAAAGTATCGTAAAACTATCCATTCTAAATCAATTTTATAACAGAAACCCAGAAATAGGGCGTAAGATGTTGTATTACCGATTCAATATAGTAAATACCCAAATAAATACTCGCAAATGGATATTTACCCAGTATTTACCCACCCCTTGGGTATTTACCCGGTAAATACCATCTATATTCCAAAGGTCTCATAAGTTTAGACAATGTACGTTTAGAAAAAAGTGCTAAATATGCTACCATTTGTATTTGGCGAACCTGTAGAACTAGAAATCTTAAATTTGGAATGAGGGGTCACTAATAGAGTGTGGTATAGATGTACTAAAAGGTTTTTGAAATGTATACGAAAAGTACTAAATATGTTGCAATTTCAAAGCAAGTGAACAGGGATATGCGAAAAACTTTAAATTTGGCATCATTGGAATAAGGATTGAGAAGTATGATCGAGGTTTTGGTAGTGTGTACGGAAAGTACTAAATTTGGTACAATTTGAATTTGGAGGAACGGATAGTGTTGAAGTCGTGAAATTTAAAATTAATTTTACCGTTGGAGTGTAGGTTTGGAATATGTATGTAGTTTTGGAAATTTTTACTTATGTGTACAAAACGTACTAAATGGTACTAACATTGATACAATTTGGATTTAGGTGAACCAATGGAGCTGGAACACTGAATTTTGGATTTAGAGATTACCTTTGGAGTGTAGAATTGGGGTATGTAGGAAGTGTTGGAAATTAGTACTTATGTGTACTAAACTTATAAATATGCTTTTGGGTTAACGGATTCGGATTGGAATCCCGAAAATGGGAAATTTTATTGATGACTGAGGTATGTAGGTACGGAAATTTATATTAATGTGGATTTAGGTGAACACGAAATTTTGAATTAAGATTGCCGTTGGAGTGTAATATTGGGGTATGTAGGAAGTTTATTGAATTCGTACCTATGTGTTCTAAATGGAACTAAAATTGGTACAATTTGAATTTGGGCGAACCTATAGGGCTGGAATACTGAAATTTTTAACTAAGATTACTGTTTGATTATTGAGTTTGGTAGTAATGGAAATGTGTACTTATGTATACTCAATGGTACTAAATTTGGTACAATTTGGATTTAGGTGAACTGATAAATCTGAAATCCTGAAATTTCGAAGTAAGATTACAATTGGAGTGTAGGACTGGGTATGAAAATGAAGTGGACCCATTGACCTATACTAAAAATATTCTGCGGGTAAGTGCCCAAAGTTAAATATAACTTCTAAAAGTAGAAGACATTATTACAGATGTCTTCTTTACCCTGATCGAATATCTAACATATCTTGGCAGACGGTCATTCAGAAGACTTATATCGGTATGAATATGACCTTTTAGAGAATTAGGACCTCTAGAAGCTTCAAAACAGGGAAGATTTTAGACCAAGGCATAACAATTCATAAAATGGGGAGGCGGTCTCATTTTCCTTTACAAAGAATTTTATGCGAAGAAATGTCCGAAGTACAAAATAGATTATAAAACTAGATGACATTAATGTAGATATCTACATTACCTAGATTGAAGACCAGCTAAAGACCTTGGATACACAGGGTTCAACATTAATAATTAACTGCGGAAAAGTTTTTTTAAGTGCCCGAAGTTCAAATATTATATGTGCGAATTTTCAAAATCAAAACCAGAAGCTTCAATACCTAGTGGAATTGAATTGACCCTTACATACATTTTCTTCAAGAAAGTGGCTAAAGTTCATAACTACATCAACGAACATGGGTGTAGCACTTGGAAAAATAGGTCAGTCATCTTTAGGACTGCCTTAAATAAGTCTGGAACCCTACAAAACGTTCTTATGTCAAGGCATGGTCCTATATTGGAAATTTTCTGAATAGGGAATATTTTGTCAAGTTAAGAGTCGAACTTCGATATATAATTGTATATAATCTTAGCAAAGTTATGTATACACCTAAGGGGTAATGGCAATTTTTCATAAATCATTTATAAAAATGTCAAGTTTCGAATAAAAATCTGAATACACATACCTGATGCAGAGCTGTCAATCCATCAACATTGGCGGTATTTATATCAGCACCCTGTTCCAATAGTTTCAAAACTTCTTCTTTGTCGCCGGCCAAGCAGGCGGCCAAAAATATACAACCCGATGAGAATTTAATGCGGCTGCCACGATCTGGACGCGGTACTGGTGGCTGTTGATTTGTATCGGATTCTTCCCAACGTTTTAGCTGTTCGGCACGTTTCATAACGGCCGAATTATTGCGTATATCTAAAGATGTCATCTTGGATCTTTAACAGGGTGGCGGCGATTGTGAGGGCAATAATGATGATGACACTGATGCTGCTGCAGGAGATGATGAATGTCTATGGTGTGGATTTTTATGATGACGTTGATGATGACGAAAATCGGATGGGGTAGTGCAGAGTGGCGTTATGATCGTTGTTGCTGTTGTTTCTTATTGGTTTTGTCACAAACAATTTGTAAAATGCGACACACAGGCTGGATGATGGTCGGCGTTGACAGCAGTAATCTAGTTTATGGCTAATGATTAAAGATCAAGAGGCAGCCACAAAATTCCGACTGACTGCACTTGCATTCACTCACTCACACACACACAGGGAGTGTAAAATAAATTAACACTATGTGTGATGGGCGAAATGGGCGGAGGTTTTTTTTTTGTTGGATATTATTTGTTTGGTAATTTTCGGTTGTTAATATTTTGTTTATTTATCCACTTGATTGGTGTTCACTTTTGGTTTCAATAATTGTTGTTGCAGTTTCTGTTCTATTCACATCAAAAAAAAGTTTTGTCACTAAAATTTATTGTAATTTTGTTTTTTATACTAATTTTTATTTCTTTTTTATATATTTTTTGTTTTCTTTTGCTGTATCTTCTTCATTCACTAAAATGAGAGGAAGGGGAAAAATAAATTATTTGAATATAAATTTTCTTTTAATTCCTTGTGAAAAAAAAAAACATATGGCCATATTTCATCATTATGAAATGAGAAGGAAAATTGAAAAAAATATTTTTTTTCTTTTTTATTTTTTTTTCACTACAACACAGACATACAATGAAAATTAATTTTGACAGTTGCGCCTCCGATGTTTCATTTTTTCTTCTTTTTCTTCTAATTTTATTTCGAAATTTATATTTTTCAATGTTTTCCTTATTGTTTTTTTTGTTTGTTTATTTATTTAATTTTTGAAATTATCTTTTAACCGCTATTCTCAGTTGCTGACAAAAGCACTCTCTCGCTCTCTCTTTTTGCAGTTACAATATATACAACAGCAGAGTTGCCACATTCAAATTCATTGTTTGTGGACAAACAATTTTGTTAAATATACCCACATTTTGCGATGAACAAGATTCAAAATTAAAAAATAATAAAAACTATGGAAATCTTTGTCTTTCTATGGAACAATCATTTGTTTGGACTCAGATGGACAGTTTTTAAGCTATGAGAAATCGAAATGCTAAGCTACAAAAAAAAAAGAAAAAAAAAAACCTTGAAAAAATGTGTCAAAATATGGGGGTTAACCAGTATCTACACACATGGAAAATATCACTTGAAGACTTTTGAGGGGTAATAATAAGTTAACATTGGACAGGATTTATTAAATCCAGTAGATCTACATTGTCAATTCAATTACATATATGAGTCGTTTATTTTGAAAGTGGTTTAAGTCCATTCTAATACAAATCTTGGTTTTTCAGAAGAAGTTTACAAAACATATTACGTTGAATATTCTATCTTGTTTAACGGCATAAAGGTACAAACAAAATGAATACCATTTAACATTACTTTAAAATCAAATCCTTTCCAAACCTTTAAATATCTCAATATAAGAAAAAAATGGACTTAAACTTCAAAACAAAACGACTCATATATCAAATAAATCGTAATGGAGGGGAATAACCCGGCAAAAAGTTCTATTGTAAATGCCACTTAAGTCCCATGTAAAATATTTTCTGCGAGGTATTTATTCACCCTCTGAGAGGTGAAATGCCAATTGATAGCCACTAAATTTGTATTTTTTATAATTATATACAATTATCAATTGCTTTGCATATATGTCAAATAAATCCCCATAAAGTAGCTTAACTCGGTAAAAAGTTCTAATTTAGGTATCTCCCAAACCTTTGCATGATATGCTTCCCTAAATCATATATTTGGTAAGGATTTTTCTGTGCTGCTCTCGATGAGTAATTGTTTATTAATATAGTGACAAACTTTAACACCACACTCATTTTCTACCTGCCTCGCAAGACTTCTTGTGGAAATTTCAGGATTTTGCATAATTTTTCTAATAATTATGCGCTAAGTATACTCATTAATTTTGGGCTTCCGACCACCTCCTCGCTTTAACTCATATCTTCTCTTGTTTTCTGTTCGATTTATTAGATTGTAAATTGCCTTTCGAATAACTGAAAACATTTCCGGCAACTTTTCCCCCAATTGGCGGTTGTAATATATCAACTGAACTATGTCATAAGATAACCTTTTGCCTGGCAGGCTTACAAATTTGATCATCAGATGATTTCCAGTTTTTTGTTTTAAATTAGTCTTTACGGATCTGATCTAGATGTAGGAAATAAAAATTATATATACATTTATGCGCATCAGATTTCAGTAATCTCCTATAAAAATACACAAATGTACACCTATTTAAAGAGAATTCGTTAAGAACAGTGAATGTGTCGCCACAATCGATTTTGGATAAAATATGCATATTATTCGCGTATCGATATACTTTGGGCCTATTTTCACGCAGATTCGCGAATATAAGACAAGAATGAATGTATGTAAAATCAATTCGAAGAAAAACGCGATTATATACGCGAATTAGTCAAAATAAGTTTTTGCAGTTTTTCCTACATTCAAGGTATCTATATCCGCCGTTTTATTGGGCGGAATTGAACATGGCTGGGCTCATTAGATTCGGCACATAAAAATCCTAAAATCACGCGGGGTTCAACGGCACTTTAGTGGACCTTCTTAATTTTAGACTCAAAAAATTGGTTTTTTATAAAAATTTTCGTATTTGGAATTCAATTGCAAAGAAGCTACAGTGAGCACCTTCATGAGATATACACCCATCGAATCAAAATCACGTGTTCTACAATTCTATTATCAGTTTAGCCTATTATCTGGATGCGAGTCCCGATTATAAGAAAAATTCAAAAAAAAAAACACAGAAAAACCGTCTTCAAAATGTCCGTTTTGGATGGATGCAGTGATTATATCGAAAAATCATACATTAGAACCATATTGTCCATGGGGTATTCTGCAACTTAGTCACTGATCACATGTGCGTGCGTCGTGTTGATTAGCCACTAATCAGTAATGAACACAAAAAAAAACTTGTTGGCTTCAACACTTGTTTACCCATTTTTTACATTACCACCATCACAGTTTCTACGCAACTTATTATTTATTACCAATATTTTAAGATTTTGACAGGAACACTTATTTTTATAGAAATGAATTTAAATTATATGCAATATGTTCATATTTCACGAGTTATAACCTTGCAAACCTCAGTTTGAAGGAATTTAAAAGATTTTTGTAATTTCCCGTATATCATACAAATACCCAACGCGTTGTAGTGAAATCTGGCAACCCTGATACACACATATTTTCCACTAAAAAAAGAGAGCGCGTGCAAAAGTAAACATTGAGGATCAATTTTCTGCTATTATTTTTGTTTTTCTTATAAGCTTTATTAAATAGAATTCTTATTGGGAGGCTCTTGTTCACTCTCTCGCTCTCTATCCTATTTTCCATTCCACTTTGGGGCTTGTTGTTTGCTTTCGCTCCCGCTCTCCCGTTCGCTCCAACACATATTTATATTTTGATATCGATTCTTTTGCACTTTTTTTTAATCCGTTTTTGGTATTGATCTCCTTGGATTTTTCCTTAATAGTTGTTGTTGTGCGATATTTTATATTTTCATTTTTTTCTTTTCAACTTCTCTTCACACGTCTTCAATGCTCACTATATTTTCTATTTGTAATTTTAAAGTGATATTGTTATAGGTAAATTGATGGAAATAACAATACATAATAGTAATAAAAAAAAATTAATATTGAAAATTGCACAACTGATAACAAGGAGGAAAATTATAAAATCACTTCAGTTGTAAAATGAAAATTTCAGATGTGTATAAATATTTTTTTGTTGTATTATATTATAAATTATTGAAATATATATTTTTTGTTTTTTTTTTTCCACACAAATTTCCAACGATGATCACTTTTTGTTTCAACCGACCATTTTATCTTTTCACAATCACCAAACTCATTTTCCAATAAGAATTTTTCACACACGAATAGAAAAATTGAAGAAAATTGAAAATATTTTAAGAAATTTTGTTCAAGTCATCGAACGGCGGTAATAACGAAGCGACGCGAACAACACAACAGCCTTATTTTGCTAATGGAAAACCAACCCGACAACGTTGATGCGGCTAGCTGGCTGGGGTAGACTGACTGATTGGGTTGGTTGGCTGATGGCTGTGAGAGGCCTGTTTGCCAGCCAGCCTGCCTGCCTGACCGTTGTTGGAATTGATCTAAAAAAGCGCAATTTCCCCCTCTTTGAAAAAGAAAAAAAAAAACGTACAACAAATAAATATACAAAATACGCACAACAGCCAATGTTGTTGTTGTTGTTGCCCAAACAACGGGCAACGAAAGCGTTTCGTTTGAAAATGAAAATCATTTTTGTTGTTCTCCGGAGAAACACTTCATCTCTTGCCACTCTCAACTATTCTATACTCTTCTAAAGAATTCTAGTTATATTTGTCTCAACATTTCGTCTGCGATTATTAGGGTTACCATCCCGAAGGGAAAATAATAGAATTTTGGGAAACTTGAACAAATTTATTGGAGAATCAGAGAAAAATAAGTCAATATTTATTTTTGAAATCGTTGTCCATTTTATAGCCTGTAGGTTAGGTTAGGTTTGGGGATGTGCAGTCACTTATTTGGCTGCTGCACTCTGAGACCGATTAGGTTCGTTGGGATCATCCACGAGAAGGGAAGATATAATGTAATGTAATCTGTAGAGGAGAGAAGATTGGGGAAATAAAGGGAGATGTAGTGATATATATAAAAAAGGTAAGATTGGAATAAGGTCGATGGCTATAGGAATCAGACAGATGATCTGTTACGTGTCAAGATTGTACATTCCTAACCACTTTAGGTTTCTAATTATGCTGTAGATTAGAGCAGATTCGGTTGTTGAGAAAAAGCTGAGACTCGGTAGAAAATGAGCAGCCACTAGTCTGATCCGCCTGTAGGCCAGGGCTGGGCAGTGACACAGGAGATGCTCAATTGTCTCCGTCTCCTCCTCGTCAACGCAGAGTCTACAGTAATCAATTGCATCAAGATCCCATTTACTAGTAAAAAAACTGATATTGCAGTGACCAGTAATGATTCCTATCATCACTCTTATTTCAGCTTTGCTCAGGTTCAACAGTGAGTGCTTTCTGTTGGTAGACAGAGTCGGCCAAATGGATCTTGACACGTTGTTCGTTGTGCCAAAGTTCATAGGCTCTTTCGTCGAAAAATGTCTCAAAGTTCCAGTAAAAATAGCCTATGAGTGGTTTGGTTGACCCGTCAGTTGCTAGATCTGTGGATTGAGATCCTCGTCTAGCTAGTTCGTCCGGTCTTTCATTACCCAAGATGTCACAATGTCCTGGTACCCAACACAACCGACAGCTGTAAGTAAGTTCTTCCAAAGCTGCTCTACATTTGAGGAGGGCCTTAGATTTGATATAACAAGATTTAATGGCTTTAAGAGCCGCTTGACTATCCACAAAGATAGTCACCGGTTCAACGACCTCTGCATCCAGACTTTTTATCAATTCCGCCGCCTTCCAAATCGCGAATATTTCAGCTTATAGCCTGTAATGATCTTCATATATTTTTGTTGGATTATTTGTTGTTCCAAAACAAGTCCTAGACTACTTGGATAAAGTTTCGGAAACATAAAAATTAACTTCTAAACACTAAGAATATAGACTTCGATGGAAGACAGAGGAGTTTCAAAAAGAAATGGAAGAGGTCCCTAGATCTGTACAATAGAAAACGTAATTACAGTAGATATCGGATATAAGCACATCTCATATAAGAAAAAATCGCATATAAGAAAGATTATCAAACCACCGAGGTTATACTTTCTTATATCCGATAATTCCATATAAGAAAAAAACGCATATAAAAAAGAAATATCCGACTTTTTATGAATTTCTTATATCCGATATCTACTGTACAAGAACATGGATATCGAAGGATATCCTTAAACATTTAATCCTTAGAAGAATTACATAAATCATAGCCTACAGACATGAATGAAAAAAAAATCTGAATGACTTTCCTACGAACCTAGAATTCCTAAAAGGATAGGTAGGTGAATCTTTAGTCCTTTTCATTTTCTTTTTAGAGAAGCACGATAAAATTTGAATGACATAAGTGTAAGTTCAACTGCCGAAAATTATAAACCAAGTTTTTGAAACTGTTTTTATACCCTCAGCCTTGTGGCTTATGAGGGTTTATACACGGTGCGGCGATAATGTGTCTCATCAAAATATTCGTTTTTGAACCCATGTTCCTTTGGACCAAATTCGTTTCAGAAAATTTGGAGTCGATTTCTCTCTGGCCGGCTTGTGCGCACAATAAGTCTCGAAGAGAGGAATCGAATTCATCCAAAATTTGCACATCGTAAAATTCTTCCAAACTTAGTTCATGTTCGAATATGGGGAATATCGATCCATTCCTCTGGTCAAAATTTTAAATTTTTATAAATCCAATAGAAGCAAATGGAATGTCCGATGTAAACCAACCTTCACAAAGCCAAAATCACGTGGGAAGATGGTACCTCCCAGTAATATTTAAATATCTAATATTAGACGAATGAAATGTCCAATTTGAAACAAACTTTCCACATCCTATTATCTATTATTATCTCCAAAGCCTAGATCAAGACCGAAGATGAGACCCATTGGTCCGACAGATATATATATTTCGGGGTTCTTCGGAATAACACACAGTTTTTATTATTCGCTTTATATAAGGTATATTTTTATCCTTATATAAAGCGAATAATAAAAACTGTGTGTAATTCCGAAGAACTCCGAAACATATATCTGTCGGCAACCTTTTTTTAAACCTCTAAAATTCGAACAAAAGTACATTTTACACCCTCTCTAATTCTTTAAATTAAAAAAAAAAATCCTGGTCCAAAAGTCGGGCATTTGATTGCATCTCCCAAACGGTTAGAGACAACGCCTTCATGTAATTTTCATTCGAATGGAATATAAAAGTCAGAGTAGAATACAAAAGTAAAGGGGTTTTATTGGATAAACAATTGTGGTCACATATTTAAAATATGAACTGTGGTGAAATATTTTTTTACAGCCTCGATTAGTTTGAAGTATCGATTTGATATAAAAATGCCAAAATTAATTAATATTTCCTCACATTATGCTAAAAATTTCGGCCTTCTTTAACCCTATGTGGCCCAATGTTGTCCACAATAAAATGTTTTAGAGCTTTTATTTAATATGCAGCTCGTAGATATATATTATTTGGATTTCATATGTCAAGACCTGTTTATGGACGACACATGTCAAAAAAAAATCTTTAAAATTAACATTTTTCGTAAAGTTATGAGCTTTTAAATATAGAGAAGAGCGTAAAATTGTGTACAGTACTAATTTGTGTATACAGTCCAAATTATTTAAATCGCTGCGAATTCAAATTGTACGAATTCTGTCATCAGAATTATTTTTGATTCTTGTAAAAATGAATATAGAGAATAATTTTGAAATAATTTATATCCCGGATTGTACTGTACTGTATATCCCGGATGCAAGGATGTAGCGATAATCAAATTTTGTTCATATCCTATTTAGGACAATAGCATAAAATCTGTACACATAAAATCGTTCCATGATCACGAAAAAAATCGAGACTCAATGGGTTAATAAAGCCTTTCGAAATCGAACCGTTCCCTTAGATTAATTCCCATCCTTTGGGCTTTTATTTTAAATTTTTATTTATTTTATGAATTTTTTATTGGTATCTACTAACTCTAGCACTTTCTGGTACATTCTGATCTTTATTTTCTATATCAGCCCTCGATTCATTTGAAGTGACTCTACCTTCGTAAAAACACAAGTTAAACCGCTTGTTATTTTGTTTTCCCTCACTAATTCTAAGCTTTCATAGTACATTGATTTATTTCAAATTATTTTTACAAATATAACTTCCCATAACTTAATTAAACCAACTCTTTGGCAACCCTGTTATTTATTATAGAAGTATTTGCTCATCGTTGTCATAATTTCATAACAACAATAGAAGAAAAACATTTCTTTACTCAGAGAAAAGGAATAACACAGAGAAATGAGGGATAGAGAGCGAGAAACAACAAAATAATAACATTTGGAAAAATGAGCAAATAACAAAAAAAAAATATTGAATAAAAATTAAATGAGCGAAGACGCCAAATGGTTCAAATTCGATAAAATAGAAACAAAAAAAGGGGAGTACAACAGAATGGTAGAATACAAACCGAAGAAAGCCAATACGAATTGTTCAGCGAAACAAACAAAATAACGCGAGCAACATGGGATGGCATGAGGATAAAACATAATCAGAAAAGAAAATTAATAGATGAGAGCGACAAATGAATGGTTTTGTGATCGGTAGCACGGGCCAGGCAGGCTGACAGACAGACAGACATATACAACTGTTTGGTATTTTATTTTATGGGCAACGGGGAGTGTGAGAGGATAGGGTGTTGGATGACGATAATGCAGAATACAAAAGGTGGCCTGCCTATGAATATCGAATTGTGTTTTCCTTCTAAACATGATCGATTACAAATAACAAAAAAAAAAAAAAACAAAAAGCGTTAAGTATGTGCAAGAATTTCATTTAATGGCATAATATTGTAATCTTTTTCGAAATTTTGTTTACTCCCCGATGGAATACAAATTTATTTAATTAATTTGTATTAAAGTAGATTAAATTAACAATTATGTAAAATAGTGCCTTTGTGCCAATAGTCGGCACTTTTTTCCAATTGTCGGCATGTTATGTTCCAATAGTCGGCATGTCGCATTTTAGATAAATAATTGGGTCTGGCTGACACAAAACAAACAAGTGTGTGTGTGTGTTTGAGCGAGTGCGTGTAGGTTATGGTTGAAAATTATTGAAAGTATTGAGTTTTTGATATGTAAAGAAAAGTTGCATAAAAAGTATTCCATTTCATTCAATTGCGGTAATTATGAATTTGGAATATATACAAAATTATAGAAAAACAAATTAACTGTGAATTTCAAAAATTGAAAATGAGCACAAATCTCAGAGAACTTCTAAAATGCAAACAAATAAAATAGGGTTGAGCTTGACCTGATCGAATTTGATAGATAAATGGAAAACTATTAAAGTGTCGTTATATGAATGCCTATAAATTCGGCAAGTTAATAGGTACAGAATGTCAAGAATCAGTTTACACATGGATAATTATTAAATATTTTCAAATGTAAAAGTTCGAAATGATACTACAGTCTACGCCCGGTATAACGAAAACTCAGTTTACCAAATTCGGGATATAACGAATGAGCAAAATAGCCGACTTTTCATACTGACTATCGAAAGTTTTCCAAATTTATATACTGGGTATAACGAATGGCGCAAAAAATAGTGGGCCAGCCTTATAAAAAACATATATAAACACGTTATTATTATTGTTATTACGTAAATTAATTCATTTTTTATTAGAATGCACTGAACAATGGATTAACATTTTTGATTTTAAATAAAAAGCAAAATGGGCCTGACAATATATCATCGTTATACCGGGCGTCGACTGTATTAATATTATTTTTTGATGTTTATTATTATTTATTGGGCAGAAGAGATTCACAAAGTCCTTTGGAATGACGAGAGGACTGAAGAGAACACACCACTAAATAAAAAATGAACTAAATAAAAATAAGAAGCTACCACCACTGCTTAACAAAAAAAAATATGTTAGCAGTCTCATCCGGATTATCATCAGGATACATCAGCCTGGAAATTTTCCTACACCAATATCTTTTTCCCCTCCTCTAAATGCATGTACTGAATATAGTTTTGTGTGGAAATCTGTTAACAGAGGCACACCCCAGGTATAAGTACTATCTCCTCTACTATGGAAATTCGACCACCTTAGGATAAAGGTTGTAGCATATGCTGATGATGTAGTCCTGCTAATCGTTGGGAAATATCAGCCGACTATTTCTGTCATCATGCAGGGTGCCTTGTTGACTCTGTCCAACAAGGCACACGCCAATTGACTTGTCGAAAACCCCACGAAGATAGAAATGTTACTCTTCACTAGGAAACGTAATATACCAAACTTCCGATTGTCATCCTTGGGTGAAGTCATACTAACCTCACCTCATACTAACGTGGAGAAGAAATGTTGAGGAATACCCTAAGAAAGGTCTTATAGCGCTCTACTCCTGCAAGAACTCTATCGGTAAGAGTTGGGAAGATCATAACGGTCGTACTCCCCATTCTTACATATGGCTGCCTTGTATGGTGGCATACACTGCTGGCCAAAATAAATACTGTTCAGCGTTCGGCATCAATCCTGATACCTGACAGCTTTGAATACAATCCTGAATCTCCAACCACTGTATTTTCTTGTTAAATTTCAGCCTGAAAGATGTGCCCTGAGGCCTGGAATTCGCTGAATTTTGGCCATGACTATACTCCCTCTCAAAACGATATTAGAGTAGAGTTTCCTAGTAGGGAATCCTGGGCAATTGGCTCCTAACCTCTGGCCGGTCTGTCGATATTTACAGATGGATCGAAGATGGAGAATGAATTGTACTGGTGCATGTGTTTACTGCAATAATCTAACCATATAAACTCATTTAAGCTTAACAATCTTTGCAGCGTTTTTCAGGCAGAAATACTGGCAATCACGAAAGCGGCTAATATAGTCAAACCACATTCTGCCGACAACATAGGACCGGTGACTATATATGTCGATAGTCAAGAGACCCTTAAGACACTTAAATCATGTAATATTAACTCAAAAACAGATAGGTGAATTTTGTTGGGTTCCAGGACAAGGTAATATAGATTGGAATGAGATAGACGATGAGCTTGCTCGAGGGTATTTGCCGATTGAGGGATCTGTAAAACCTCCTATTGGCTACTTTATCCGTATGAGCTACTGCGAGGTAGTAGGCAACAGAACCTGTATGTAGGATTTCAAAAACCAACTGTCCAAAATTCTCTCGCCGTATAACTTCTTCGCTGCTGTCTCATAACAGCGTGATAAAAATCATTGTGGGAATCATAACAGGTCACTGCAGGATTACATCTCTCACTTCCATGTGGGATATTAAGGAAGTGGATTATTGCTGTCTATGTGAGGATGAGGAAGAGCTGGAAACAATTGAATATTTATAGTCTGCTGGTGTCCAGTTAAATATAAATATGAAATTGATAATGTAGCTTTCTTCTCATAAGTAGATTCCAAGCTTTGTTAAAACTTTGACATGGCTGAAATAAACAAATTTTCTACACTGTTTTCAAACATCGTCTATCTGTATAGCCGGGTGCTCGTATCAATTATCTGGATTAGCGATATTTTACAGTATGGTAATAGTATCTACCTCTGAAAGAAATTTCAAAAAAATCTGATAGTTTTTACCAAACTAGATTTAAGGGAACCAATAACTCCTCACTGGAACATTGGTATCCGAAAATTCCAACGGTGTTAGAAAGGGTACATGTCTGGCTCTCGTATGTACTAGGATTATTGACTTCGCCCAAAAATAAACAACATGACGACCCTTTGAAAAAATATTTTTGGGAAATTGCTTACTTTTTACCAAAAACCAAGTTAAAAAACCAGTGAGCGGAGCAGTATAGTCGGACGGGCCGACCAAATGATACCCTACACAACTGACACGAAAAGCAAACTTTATGCGGTTCTACGTTCTGAGCCTGGGCAATATTTCGTGATATTTGCACCCTTTTACCGATTAAAGATCAACAACTCCACTTTCTAACCCTGTCATATTTTCCAATTTTTTTCTTGAAGTGAATTTTTACGCCATAAAATAAAAAATTGGTCACGTTAGATTTTGGTTGAATATTGACCGATTATCATCTAAACAGCCGCTCTAAGTATTTGGTCAGATCCCCTTCACCTTGTAAAAGATGTGATGTTTCGCATATTCAATTTTTCGGTTCATTGCACCCCCTGAATGAAAACTATAAGCGTCGTCCATGATCATAATTGGAACTTCATGTACAATTTCAAAGCGATCAGCGCGACATTTCCGTCCTCTAATGGAGTAATAGTAATACTATGCACATAGTCACCTAATCGGAGTACATACAGCCATATAATTGGTATCAATTTGAAAGTCAACAACTCCTCTTGGATATACTATAAACATCTCCAATATATGTACTTCAGGAGCAAGTATATACGCTCCAGAATAAATTTTTTTTTAATTTTTCAGACAAAAGTCAGGTTCCATTTGACCCGCTAAATATTGACCGATCTTTATCAAAACAGGCATGCTTATTCGTTGGCGCAATGCCCTTCTCCATGTAAAATTTCACAATGTTCCGACAAAAATTAAGTATTTGGTCCATTTCATCCACTAAATATTAACCGATCTGTACCAAAAACAATAGGGGTCTTAAATGACCAGAACACATCCTACATGCAAAATTTCGTGAAGATTGGTCCATAACTGTGGCCTGTATCGTGTTTACAAATTATAATGGACAGACGGACGGACGGACACACATGTCTAGACCGACTCAGCTAGTCGAGATATGACGATCGATATACTTAACTTTGAGTTTGAGAAGCCCTCTTGTCGTCACTTGATGCTAGCACAATAAATCACTTGAAAATTTGTAGGGACATCCATGAATTAGTGTAGATTCGAATTAAATCAAAATAGGGTAAGTGTACCGGCTTAACTCTAGTTTAGTAAAAACGATCAGATTTTTCTGAACATCCGGTTCTACGGATCCGGTTAATATTTTAAAGGTTATAAAAATACCTTTTCATTCAGTGGAAATATGATGGGGTTATATCAAACCATTTTGAAGATATAGTCAAAAAATGGGTTTTGGTCCATTAATAGATTTCTCCATTAATATATCGTCTTTTTTTCGTCTTTAAATTTTTAATTTCTATAGTTTTGTAATACATGGTTTCCATCTCTGATCGCATTGCAAATAAAAGACATGGCTACCCTATTTAATTTGACAGATCTTCATACAAATTTGACACTGCATCTTTCATTCATTGCAGTAATTTCATATGATTTAATTTTAAATTTACAAAATCAATATCAAAATCTTC
Organism: Musca vetustissima; assembly: GCF_032173495.1. Lineage (NCBI taxonomy): Eukaryota > Metazoa > Arthropoda > Insecta > Diptera > Muscidae > Musca > Musca vetustissima. The sequence continues at coordinate 45,216 of NW_026886698.1, read as the reverse complement.
CAATTGATATTATTTTATAAATTGTATTTAAGCAATTGTTACACTACTGCACACACGAATGCAAATTGCATCACATTGTTTCTCTCTCACTGATGTGTTACTCTCTTTCTCTTTGACATGAATTAAATTAGCCGCTGGCTGACTGGCTGCATGTAACTTTTTATCAAATTTTTTTAATTGCAATTTTTCACAAAAATTCTTAGTTTTACGTTTGATTTCACATTTCACATTTTTTGTTATTTAAAAGATATGTATCTTTTCAATTTGACCAGCCACAAAAATTTAAAAGGCCAACAACTCCAATCAGCATAATTCCAAATAGATTTACAAAGGCAGGCAGGCAGAATAAAATGAAACACAACAACAACAAAAATAGCACAATACAACCCAATAACGGCGGCGACAACGAAAACGACGACGAGTTCACCGTCTTCGTCTATACAACAAACATACAAACAAACACACACAACAAAATGTTATTCTTATTTATGTTGGCCTATATAGTTCCGTTGTATTTTCTAAAAGGGGGTTTTGCTTTTTTTCCCGAATTGCTTGGCTGACTGGCTGGCAGGCCGATTGCTTGTTGGACGGAATGGAGGGAGAGCGAGCGAGCGGGAGATGGAGCTGTGGTGAACATGGGGCAGCAGCAACATACGCAGTCTACTCTAGTAGTGTCATTACACAAAACTTCTACACTTTGTGTAATAGTATTTGCTTGCTTGCCAGCCTGCTGCTCTTCTTTGATTTGCGTATGTATATTTCACTACACACACACTAGCTGATGGTTGGATTTTCTATGGAGGTTTTGCATTCTGTGTTGTAAAAAAAAACTTTTTTTCTTTTGATTGCCATTAATTTCGTTTCTTTCACTTGAAATTCTTTCCATTGCATTTATGGGTTATACATTTTTTATCTCACTTAAAAACACAATAAATTCCTTACTTTTGCGTTATTTGTCACATTTGTTTAAAATTTTATTTTTTTTCCTCTTTGATTATGAATTTATTTTATTTTTGTTTTGTGGGGAAATGTTATCTTTCTTAGCTTTTTCTGGGATGGATTCTCAGACAATTAGTATTTCGTCGTTTTCTTTTTTTATGCACTCACTCACTGAATCGCTACACAGAGACACAAACACAGATACACTTTTTTTGTGGCAGACAACAGAAGAAAACTACAACTTTTTCCCCTTTTTAATTTTCTATTTTTACACATGGAATTTTTCGTTTGTTTTATTTCGTTAATTTGGCCAGAGTTATTCCGCAAAATAGCAAAAATTACGAATATAAACGCGCTACCGATAAATATCACTTATTTTTCTATGAAAAATAAAGCACAAAAATATGTTGACTGTTGCTCGGTTTCGAAGAACGAAGTCGTTTGAGGCGTTCTAATTGACGGCGGCGGCACGGACATGTTTGCATTTCTATGTGGCAGGGATTTATAGATCGATTGACGATAATTGGTGTTATTGGTGGGGAAAATTAATCGAAAAGGAATGTTATCGATAGGTAAATCTTTCCCATTGTCACTTCTGTGAGTGACTGGATGATGATAAGTTTTGAAATATATTAAAAATAAATTGGAATTCACACTGTGTATACATGTATAAATAATTATATTAAAGCAACTAAATATTAAAATAAAACGACATTTACATTAGAACTTTTTGCAGGGTTAACCTACTTTATGAGGAATTATTTGCCAAATAGGCAATGGAATTGACAATTGAAACCCACTGGGTTAACGAAATCTGGTTAAATGCAAACGTACTATAAGATATATTAAGATATATTTCTTTCGTTATCGCAGTAAAAACTAGTATATTCTTGCAGTACGGGAACATTACTCATATCAGAGTATAGAATAACAAGGTGTATTTAATAAGGTGTATGCATCAGATACAACAACAAATATTTTTACAAAAACGATCGTTGGTATAGAAATTAAATTGATATGCTGACAATTAGAATTTGTCAAAAATAAACAAAAACAAATATGTATTTCTTTTCATTTTTTGTCAACAAATAATCTATGAGAAATTGAAATATTTTGTTTTGTTTTGAAAATTTAACATATCCTGCCCCTGGCTTCCAAATCAGTCCTTATTAGTGGAAAAGTTGTGTGCCATAAATCGCCGCTCAAAGACCACAAAATAATGAAGAATGTCGAGCCGATGTACGGCCCACAATGCTTTTAAATTTAAATTAATATATAAAGATCCACTGCGGAATCCATCCTTAATAGCAAAGATTTTGTGCCTAACTATGAGTTAAGCTGGACATGAGGGTGGTTGAGGATTTATATCCTACACGTGTGGACTTATTTAATTCAAGAATGTCCCTACAAAATTTCAAGTGTAAATCTCAAGATCTCTTGAAGATATAGCCGAAGCTACCAATAAAGCTACCCAATAAAATCTTCTTGCAAATTGTGATATTTTCGTGAGAAAGCACTAGAAACATTATAGAGGCCCATATGTGTGACAAACACCAATGGGCAGAAACTAATACAGGCTCCTTTCAAATTTTAAAGGTCCATATATCAGCGGCCTATAATCAGAAACCCAATGTAAAATACGTTTTTTCGTCATTTGAGGCTTGTATCATTTTCTGTTCCTATAAATGTATTTTTTGTTGTTCAGCATAATTTAAATTTGAAAGAAATGAAACGTCGAAGCAATTTTTTTGACAATTTATTCCACAACCAATAAAGAAAAAAAAACTTTAAAACCATATGGGCAGTCAGTAATCGATAAAAAATTGACAGTCTAAAATAATAGTGTGTACTCGCCTTTAATCACCTCTACTCTAATTAGACGTGAAAATACTTAAAATGTCTATTGAAAATTGTTATAAATTTCAACTGTATTTTCTACGAATATCAAATTTCCACATTTCCTTACCAAATTGAACAGAAAATACAATTGAATGTTTATTTCATTTATAACTCAAAATTCATGTATGACATATTAGGTGTGTCTGGTTACTTTTCTAGTAACATTTATTCAGTAAGTTCTAGTTCAGAGAGTAAGACTTTTTTACTTTAAAACCATATGGACAGTCAGTAATCGATAACAAATTGACAGTCTAAAATAATAGTGTGTACTCGCCTTTAATCACCTCTACTCTACATAAAATGTCTATTGAAAATTGTTATAAATTTGAACTGTATTTTCTACGAATATCAAATTTCCACATTTCCTTACCAAATTGAACAGAAAATACAATTGAATGTTTATTTCATTTATAACTCAAAATTCGTGTGTCACATATTAGGTGTGTCTGGTTACTTTTCTAGTAACATTTATTCAGTAAGTTCTAGTTCAGAGAGTAAGACTTTTTTACTCTCTTTTGCGATTATACCGAAAAAAGTAAACAGGCAACAGTTAGTAAGATATAGCAAATAAACAGCTGATTCAAGAAAACATTTGATTTGCGCCAAAATAAACAAACAAAGGGTAAACACAATTATTTGTATTGCATTTAATATTAAAAATAAAATGAACAATAAAAGAAAAATTGATTTGATTGATGCATCAATACATTGCCTCTATCTGGAACTTGCCTAAAAATATATAAGGAATTAGTTTCTAATTTAATGAAACTTTGCATTACTTACGATTTTTCTTCCATTTTCTGTAATTTTTATACAACTTAACTTCAAATTGAACTTTGCAAATTAAAAAAATGTTTTGAATAATTTTTGTGTTTGGTCATAAAACACCTGATCCAAAAATGCTGAGTTTGCAAAATCTTACTGCATAAAATTCTTTCAGTAAACTCCAGTAAGTTTGTTGTTGTTGAACTGTCAAACTTGCTCTCTCACTTGACTCTCTTTTACTGGATTTTTGGATAAACAGACAACATTTAGTAAAATTTGGTAACAATTGTTACCAAATATCGAGTAAACAGAAAAAGCTACTTTGTCATCAAATTACGGCATTATTTAGTGAATATGCCAACAAAAATGCGTCATTGCTTATGGTTGTCTTTATACTACAATACATTGTATTCTCTATTGCCAACAGATGTCGCCAAATCATATCTTAATTTATATATTTCCCACTGGCCTTTAATAATAAACTTATTCCGTTACAAAGCAACTGTCATTTATAAAGAAAAATACTTTTAAGCTCATTGTAATTTTATACTAGAACGAGCTTTTTGGCCTTAGTCAATTTAAAGTTGAAAAAGTTGCAACGAATGTTTGTTACGCGATAACATCTAACAGCCTGTTTTTGTAATTTGTTCCGGCAGTCACACGTATCGTTCGTATTAAAACGTATACGTCGAAAATTTGGTTTTTGTAATAATTGTAAAAGCTTTCGTCTAGAAACGATTGAGCTTTTCCATTCGTTTTAACCATTAGTGCCAAAGTGTTTCTTTTGGTATTTTGTTGCAAATTTTCCAATAGAATTATTGCAAAATGAGGGTAACTCTGTTTATTGTTTACAAACAGTTTTTTTTTTACATAAAAAGTGTCAAAATAGAAAATTCAAAATGTTTGGTACGATTGCAATTAATTTTAATTATAAAGAAAAGCAAAATATTCCCCAAAGGAGAATACCTATGGCATTTAATGATACAGCAACATTATTCCACTTGTTATCCACTTCAAATTTATTGGATCCGAAAACAGGACGGCCAGTTGCTAATTGTGGGTAAAGTTCCATGAGATCAACCAATTTTTGGAATTGGGCAATCGTTGTCCTTTTGTTGCTAGGGGTTCAAACAATTCAATATATTTTTTTACATTTCATAGGGATATATAATTTTTTACAAACCATTTCTTCTTATATATTTCATCAGAATTTTCCATATTTGTTACGTTCTTTTCACTAACAACACACAAATTGTAATGAACAAATAGTTTTCTTTATTATTATTTTTTAAACGAATGGTATTTTCTCTTCGTTTGTTTTTGACATTTTTGTTCGTAAATAACGCACCGTTTTGTACAAGGTATATTAAGAAGGTAACCGTATCAAACCAGCTGATGGTAACATTATATGTCATAACAATTTGTTGTTGTTTTTGATTTTTTTTTCAAACCCATTTCCAAACAAAAATTTAAAAATTGAAATACATTTGAAAATAAAGAATAAAAAAAGGATAAAAAGGCATAGCGGTAGGCTATGGAGATGGTATTTCTTTAAGAAGACCATGGAATCAAATACAAGACCTTGGGATCGAAAAGAAGATTTGGTTCGATAGACCTTTTTGTCTTCTTTATACATTGTTTTCAAAAATTTCATGTGAGGGCATGACAAAACTACGTAAAGAATAGCTTAAATCTTGTTATCTCTCACTACATCCGATGTCACCAACATTATCACATTTAAGCGCACTTTGATGTATCTTTCTATCAAAAATCATTTTGATATTTTAAAATTCATTTATTTTAAAAATTTTCAATTTTCAAAAAGTAAACAAATATTTTTCTTTTTTCAAAATGTTTAATTCTGATTGGTTGAATTTAATTTGCTTCGAGTTTTTTATGTCACGGCGAAATTAGTATTATTCGCCTGGTAAACAATTTTGACATATCATGTTCCCAATTCGCCGATGCGGCTACCTTGTATATCTACCTTGGTTTTGTATAACAAAAACCAAAAAATACGAATACCAAAAGCTCTTTCCTATTTCTCACTCACTACAACCGGTAATTTGTTTGCGAAAACCAAAATGAGTAATCGTTCGTTTTTTCGACGAACGAATGGACATTTTACATTTACAAAAACAGGCTGTATGTGCATTTTGTTTTTTTACGTAAGTTGACAAATTGAAGGTTGGTTGTCATTTCAATCAGAGACGTTGTTAATTTTCTATACATGGGTGCATGGTACAATTATAAAAGGTAACAGCAAGTCCCAGCTGATTTGATTCCAAAGTAATACTAATGCCAATATGAATTTGACAAATTATGTTTTTAAAAATCACCCAACAGGAAAATGAACGCATACAATTCGAAATTGTTCTTTATTAAATGTACTCCCGTATTCATTTTACTCAATGTGCCTGTTGGGAAAGTTTGAGGAAGCAAATCTTTCTTCATTGAATAACTCGCAATTCCCAGCATTTTCATATGTTTTACACATATAAGTGGCAATAGCTCAATTATAGGAAAGATGTGAAAGCGATAGAAATATAAATTTGATAGATTTTCATTCATGTTTTTCAAATTTTATTTTAAGGATTCGAAAATATTTTATTTTCAAAATAAATATAATTTAAATCACCACACATTCACCCCAAAAGCGACAGCTCTGTACGAAACACTTAAAAAAACGTCGCAACGCTTGGTTGCCCGGTTAACGAGCAAAGCAACATAAGAATTGTTTTGTTTTGTGTTTCTTCTCTCGTTCCGGTCTAATCTGGGTAGTCTCACTCTCTTCACACTTTTGTTTCTCATTCTCTCAGCCATAACCGTAGCCCACCCCTCAATTGTTGAACACAATAAAGAGACACAGCAAAACATGAATGCATGAATGACATACGCTCTAGATAATAATTACGTATTAACAATAAAAGCAACAACAACAACAACAACAAAAACGTTTTTTTTTCAACAGACAACGACGCATAGGATTGGATTCATTCAACAAACATAGAAAAAACATTTTCTTTTCGCCAAAGCTAATACATGCTCCAACAACAACACCAACTAAAGCATCTCGGTGAATTCTATTTCTGCCCACAAAGCTAAGAAGAGTTGCTGTTGCTAAATGTGGCGAAGGGGGCGTATGGGTGATAACACAAAATGCAAAGGCAAACAAAAATTTGCAGCAGCCGCCATAGCTAGATTGCAATGTAAAAACTCAAACCAAATTGTTGGTAACAGTGCTCGGTAGCGGTAATGTCGAACAGATAAACTGTAAAAAAAAAAACAAAAAAACATTTGGTGAGATTTTTTTTTTGCGTGAACAAAAGATAAACAAACAATTTAGTGGAACAAATAAAAGGAAAATGAAAGAAAATCACATAAAAAAGTGCAAACAATAAACTATAATATATAATAACTATATAAAAATGTCTTGCGTTAAATAAAAAAATAAAATATGATAACCAATTAAATGTAAAATCAAAAACCAAATACTAAATTGTTTACCATTTTCCAATACAATTTCTGTGTCATATGTCAAACATTAAATAATTTTATTTTCTTGCATTTGGATTCGATATTTTGCTGGTCATCATGATTACGGTAAGTGAGAAAAATTGTTTGTATGTTTCTACATATATATCTACGCAATGTTGTGTTTCTGCTAATCCTTTTCACACATATACTATATACATATGCGTCATAGTACGATAGTATATATTGTAAATAATCGTATATAGTTTATATCGTGGTATTTATGTTGTAATATATTTGTTGTTGTATTTTGCCCATATATTCACCCCTTTTTATAGTGTTTTTGTATGCCGCTGCCACTAAAGGAGCATAATTTCCGGTTTCTGCTTTGTTCATCATGAATATCCTTATACGTCTATTATGAATTACGGGAACAAAACAAACGATAAGAAAAACTAACAGCAGGGTTCGAAATTACTTATGTTGAAATGAAAGAAAATGAAAAAAATTTAGATTGTTAAATGTTTTCAAAAGCTTGCAAAAGGCAATAAGAAGCTAACAAAATATGAATCGGCCGTATGTCTGGCTGGTGAGAACGATAACTTTCAAAGTAAAATTTTTCCAAATCTGATGTTGAGAAAGTATACTTGAACAAGTGAAAAAGCTTTAAGTTCGGCCCGGCCGAACTTTGGATACCCTCCACCATAGATATACTGGCAGGTACTTGAAATGAAAAAAATATAGGGAAAATACCAAAAAGTGGACCTATATCGACATTTCCACAAACCGGTTATGTAAATCACAATGGGAAATTTATTACCATATTCGACTACAAAATACCGCATTTCAGCGAATTCGGTTGAAAAACGTGCTCAAGAACCTCAAAATAGCGAAAATTGGGGGTACCCTTATATGGGGGCTACCAGAAAAATTAGACCTATATTTATAATTTTTGGTGGAGATTTTTGGCACCTAATAAGAACCAAATGTACCAAATTTCAGCGAATTCGGTTGAAATAGGCGCTCAAGAACCCCAAAATACCGACATTTGGGGGGTACCCTTATATGGACGCTACTAGAAAAAATGTACCTATGTTTATAATTTTTAGTGGAGAGATTTGCTACCCAATAAGAACTCAATGTACTAAATTACAGCCAATTCGGTTGAAAACTACGATCAAAACCCCCAAAATACTGAAAATTAGAGGGTAACGTTATATGGGGGCTACCAGAAAAAATGGACCTATGTGTATAATTTTTTTTTTGTGGAGAAATTGGGTACCCAATAGCAACTCAATATACCAAATTTCAGCGAATTCGGTTGAAAAACGCGCTCAAGAACACCAAAATACGAAAAATTGGGGGGTACCCTTATATGGGAGCTATGCCTGAACGTGGACCGATATATCCCATCTTCGAACTTGACCTGCCTGCAGACAAAAGACGACTCTATGCAAAATTTTGGCGATCTATGTCAACTCGTTTAGACGCTAGAGTGATTACAACAGACGGACGGACAGACTAACATGCTTAGATCGTATTAGAATTTTACGCTGATCAAGAATATATATACTTTATAGGGTCGGAAATGATTATTTCGATGAGTTACAAACGGAAAAACAAAATTAATATACCCTCCATAATATGGTGGAGGGTATAAAAATTTGAAAAATATAAAGCACCAGGATTTGATAGAATTACATCCGGATTACTTTTAACAAGGAAACATGCGGTAGCACAAATATTCGCATTAATTCATAATTTCATCGATTCCGATATCCAATAGATTCAAAACTATCGTCCAATAACAACACTATTCATTATTAGTAAGGTAATTGAAAAGATTATCTTTATGGAGCTAACAGATTAACTCGAAAGCAATAATACAATATTTGAACGCCAATATGGGTTCAATAAGGGTACAGTGGCACAAGCGATTGTGTTGTTGATCTAATAGACTGTATATGAGATGGAGTGGACTTTCATCTAATACACGTTTACTCTTCAAAAGATATTTGAGTAATAGAAATAAATATGTTCAGATAATTCGGAGTATCCCAAGGTAGCGTTCTTGGACCATTATTGTTTAAAATTTATGTTATGGATTTAAAAATATATTTATTTTGGTAAACTATAATTATAGTATAAGGGATTTTTTAAGAATCAAGAATGAGCTGTTATTAAATCCCAATAAAACTAAATTTGTAAGATTTAGACCATATAAAGTAAGCGTACACATTGGTGGCCATGAGAGATTATTGAATCTAACCAATTTTTCCAAGGAAATATGAAACGAACTAAATATCCAATTAGACATCGTAATATGTTTACAATTTCCCTTAAGGAAATTGGGCTGGTAAATGAATACCAATGGCTGTTAAGGTTTGTAACTTTGCACATATATATTTGAAGATTTAAACAAGTGAAAAAACGGTAAGTTCGGCCGGGCCGAACTTTGGATACCCTCTACCATAGATATATTGACAGCTACTAGAAATGAAAATATAGGGAACATACCACAAAGTGTACATATACCGACATTTCTAAAAATGGATTATGTAAACCATAATACATATTTTAGAAATTTTTAAAGGATAATTATACCCTCAGCCTTATGGCTAATGAGGCTAATGGCTAATATGATTCTAGACCCCATGTCCGTTTCAGAAAATTTAGATTTCATCCGAACTTTGCCCATCTTATTATTCCTTCCAAGCTTAGTTTAAATTTGAAGATGGGTAATATTGGTCCACTCCTTCTGGAACCTCCAATCAGGAGCTAGGTCTAAATGCGACAATAGTTCATTATCGAACCTTACGTTCCAATTTTTATCTCTCTATCCTCCGCAGGTGAAATGATTAGAAAAGAGTCTTAGAACCAAACTAAAAACGACTACAAAATACCAAATTGCAGCAAATTCAGTTGAAAAACGCGCTCAAGAACCCCAAAATACCGAAAATTTTGGGTATCCTTATATGGGGGCTATCCGAAAAAATGGACCTATATTCATAATTTTTTGGAACCTATTAAGAACTCAATGTACCAAATTTCAGCGTATTTGGTTGAAAAACGCGCTTAAGAACCCCAAAATAGGAGGTACCGTTATATGGGGGCTACCAGAAAAAGTGGACCTATACTCATATTTTTTTGTGGAGACATTTAGTACCCAATAAGAACCCAACGTACCAGCGAATTCGGCTGAAAAACACCCTCAATAACCCCAAAATACCGAAAATTGGGGGGTACCCTTATATGGGAGCTATGCCTAAACGTGGACCGATATATCCCATCTTCGAACTTAACCTGCCTGCAGACAAAAGACAACCCTATGCAAAATTTCAGCACTCTATCTCAATTCCTTCAGAAGGTAGTGTGATTACAGCAGACGGACGGACAGACGGACGTGGCTAGATCGTCTTAGAATTTTACCCTGATCAAGAATATATATACTTTATAGGGTCAGAAATGAATATTTCGATGAGTTACAAACGGAATGACAAAATTAATATACCCTCCATACTATGGTGGAGGGTATAAAAATCAAAAAACATTTTTGACACCCAGAAGGAGGGGGTGGGGGGTTCTCTTTAACAGAAGGTTTAAATGTGGGAGAAATGTCTATTTAAAGTCTCTGAGAAACTCTTTTTTTTTTGTTAATTTTCGCTTTTCCTTCGAGTAGTCTTTCAGGAAATCTTCTTTAAAAAATGTCGCTTATAATTCGAATAGCCCTTGAGAATTGTAAAAAGACTACGCCTATGGCTATGGCCTAAGTACCTGAAGAAGTCTTCTTTAAAAAGTCACACTATGGTTCGAGCAATCCTTGAGAAGTGTCTGAGGAAGTCTCCTATAAAAACCCACGCCCATGGTTCGAACAATTCTTGAAAGTGTCTGTGGAAATTACCTTGCTTACCTTGCCTTAATTATTTCCGAAAATAGGACCCATCGTTCAAGTTGCTTTAGTACATCCTACACTGAGGGTCAAAATTTTGAAAACTTTTACATTTCATATGAAGCGAACTGAGTAACCAATTAGACATCGTAATATGTTTACCTTACCTAAATATTGTCCAAAAATGGAACTCGCACATTTTTTTTACCTCCCCGAACCGAATATCATCGAAACTTTACACAACGTAATGTTTTAATCGTACTTAGATTATATCTGAAGATTGAACCCGTCGGTAAACACCTTCTTGTTACAAATTTTTTTAAATTTGTTAATCCAATAGCAAGCGAATTGAATATCCGATTTAATCCAAGCTTAGTACATTTCAATTCTTTTACCAAACTAAAGTCCGAAGATGGAAGCCATCCTTCAAATCTGATATGGGTCTTCTATGGACATAATTACGTAATTATTTTACTTTTAAGTGGTTATTTATACTCTTTCGAGACGAGGTTGATGATCTAAGTTTTGCAATGAAAAGGAAAGCCAGGAGAAAGCCAAAAAATCTGCTTTGAAAAGGACTGTTCCTAGAATGAAGACAAATGTCGAACTTTGACAAATTTGAATTTAATTCCCATATGCAAGTTTCGCATCAGGGCGGAATAAATACAAGTTATCAACGTACGACATTTGTAAAGCCACATAGCCCAATATGCCTGATGAGCCGCTTAACCAACGGCGAAACGCGTCGCATAATGGTGGGTACGTAGGTTCTTCTCATGGCTTTCCTTTTCATTGCAAAACTTAGATCATCAAGCTCGTCTCGAAAGAGTATAAATAACCACTTAAAATTACTTTCAAATGATCACTGCCCTTACAAGGCAAAATTCAAACAACAAAAATTAATTTCAGCCGAGCACGGCTAGGGCTCGAACCCAGGTCCTCAGAGCAACACAAATGTTGCCAAGACCGCTTAACGTTCTGAGCCATCAACACTTCCAAAACGGTTGTGCAAAAAACATGTGTATACCAGGAAGCAATTGTAGGTGTGTGGATTAATTATCCATCGCTACAACAAAAAATCTGCTTTGAAAAGGACTGTTCCTAGAATGAAGACAAATGTCGAACTTTGACAAATTTGAATTTAATTCGCATATGCAAGTTTCGCATCAGGGCGGAATAAATACAAGTTATCAACGTACGACATTAAAATTCTATACTAATTTTTATTTTATTAATTTTTTTGTTTACTAAAAATTCCCACGTTTTATACTTTAATTTCTTCCGTTCCCTGATAACTGTCACCTATCCATGTTGTAACAGGGTATTGATGACTTGCGCAAGGATAAAAACCAAAACAAAATGAAAAAAACAAAAACATTCTCACGGGTTTAAAGTTCATTGGCATTTATGTGTGAGTGGGGCATAGTTTTTTCTTCCCTACTTCTTCCCCAACATTCTGGTATGTTCTGCTAGCCTGAGTATCTGTTTATGTGTGAGTGTCCGTGTGAATTTTCTTCCTTGACAGTTTCCATATCCTTGTTTACCATACGCTAGTAAACAATATCATTTCACACAGCTTAGAAATACATCAAAAATAATATTAAATTTCCCAATGCAAATACACAATAAAAATCATTGAGAAATTTTTGAAAAAAAAAGAAATCCTTGAATCAGGTTTCACCCAGGCATAAAATTGACTTTAAACAATAAATAAATTAAAATGAATGAATGAAAAAAAAAACTATACAAATGTCCATAATTTTATTTTCTGATTTCTCGTGTGAAATTTCTAAATGGAAATTGTTTGTTTTCCTCGAATGCATCGAATGATGCCTGTTGCTGGCTGCGGCTAGAAGGGCAGGAGGCTTGCGTTAAACAACGTACAAACGACGGCTTTTTATGTAAAGTACAAATGTACGTGGTGATGATGTTTATTTCTACAAAAATAATAACTGTAACATTACAAAAACAACAATATATGATAAACAGTTATTTCTTACCGCAGTTTTGCACCTCCTTCTTCAACAAGATCAAATTTCAAAATGAGACAATTGCGCTCAGAACAACAATAAAGAGAATATGAGAAGAAAGAGGAACACGCAAAACAACGGTTTACATTGTAAACGTCAAACGATGATATTCACTAAAAATTGATAACTCTGATAAATTATGACACACAGTCACTGCTCGTTCTGGAACACCCCCGCCCCCGTGGAGCGACCAGCTTCACTAACATCTAGATCCAGAACAGCTAATTTAGACACCGGACGTTGCAACTCTCCCGATGAAGTTTTCACAACGGCTCGTCTTGGAACACCATCCGTACCGGCGAAGACACAAGTGACCAAACCTCTCCGCCATTGAATCCTGGGAACATTTGGGTCGCAGATGAACACCACATCACCAACCTTGATAGGATCAGCACGTTCGCACCACTTGACTCTCCTCGTGAGAGTGGGCAAATATTCTGCAATCCACCGCTTCCAAAATCTATCTCTCAGGCTTCTAAGAATTCTCCACTGTTTTTTCAGGGAAAAAAGCTTGCCGTCTGGTTCATCGACGGACGGGGTTGGAGCAACATTTCCTCTGCCAATAAGGAAGTGGTTAGGAGTAAGTGGCTCCTCTTCATTAGGACTTATCGGCAAGTGAGTTAGTGGACGGGAATTTACAATATTCTCTGCTTCGATCAAAAGAGAATACAGCACATGTTCTCTGGGGGAGATTTCCTTCAACGTTTGCCTTAAAACCTTTTTCACACACTGTACCATTCTTTCCCAGATACCACCTTCCGAAGGATTTGCAGGACAATTAAAAATCCACTCAATTCCTCTTGTGGATAACTCATCCTGTATTCTATGAGCGTCGAAAACTTCGGCGAATCTTTTTGTCTCTTCATGAGCACCAACAAAGTTTTTGCCGTTATCAGAACGAATTCTAGCAGGAACACCTCTGCGATTAATAAAATTTCTTATGGCGATAATGCACGAATCTGTTGACAAATCATGAGCTAACTCCAAATGTATAGCACGTATAGTCAGGCATGTGAACAAAGCAACCCACCTCTTCTCCGATCGTCTCCCAATTGTTACAGTAAGCGGGCCAAAATAATCGAGTCCTGTGTACTTGAAAGGTACGACGTTAGGTTCAAGACGATCGAAAGGAAGTTGTCCCATGATGGGTACTCGTGGCACACATTTTCGTGATCGACATATGATACACTCAGCAACGACTTTCTTCAACAAACCCCGTATTTGTGGTATCCAATATTTTTTCCTAATCTCGCATATAGTGGCCTCGTGGTTCTGATGCATCATTTGTCGGTGGTGATGCATCACTAAAAGTTTTGTAAAATGATGATCTTTTGGCAATATTATTGGCCTTTTCGTGTTATAGGGTAGGTAGCTGGCTGCATCTATTCGTCCATACACTCTCAAAAGGCCATCATCATCAATATAAGGCGATAAACTTATTAAACTACTGCTTCGAATCGGCTGTCCCTTTTCGATACAACAGAACTCGGCTGCAAATCTTTCTCTTTGTACTTGCCGGCACAACACTTTCTCGGTGTAATTTATTTCACAGGAGGTGAGGCCATACTCCTCTGAATCATCAAAAATCTTTCGACATCTTTTTACAAAACGAAAAATCCAGCAAAATGATCTTATCATTCTGATGAAGGACGAAAATCGAGTCAAATCAATCAAGCCCTTTTCAAAAACTAACAAAGAAATTTTAGGACACATTTCCTCAACATCGTTCACACAGGTTGTATCTATTACACCTGTAGGCCAATCACCTTCATTAATCATCAAAAAATTGGGACCTCTTAGCCATCGTGATGAAGGTAAAAAATCGATATTTTTGAAGGCCCTTGTGCCTTCGTCGGCTACATTTTCATGTGTCGAAATCCATCTCCAATTCTCGACTTTTGTTGATGATAAAATTTCTGAAACACGATTAGCAACGTACTGTTTATATTGCCTATGACTACTCGATATCCATCGTAGGACTGTTGTGGAGTCACTCCACAATACAGTCTTTTCTGGAGTCAGACTATGGGACGACAAAATAGTTTGCATCAATCGCGTACCTAACACCGCGGCTTGCAACTCCAGGCGTGGAATTGTAACTCTTTTGATTGGTGCACATTTAGTTTTGGAAGTTATAAAGCTAGTGCCAGTAAAACCATTTGATATATACCTCCAGTATGCGATTGCAGCAAAAGCTTCTTCACTAGCATCAACAAATATATGAAGTTGAAGTGATGTTGGCAACCCTACTCCAAAATAATATCGAGGTACTCGAAAATCAGCAATGTTTTTCATCTGGTTTCTCCAATTCTCCCAACTGGCACTTACATCATCTGGAATGGTATCATCCCATCGACAGTCGTGCTTCCAAATCTGGCGCAGTAACAATTTGCCACCCACTGTAAAATGACCCAAAAATCCGAGAGGGTCAAATGTAGACATTATTACACTTAAAACCTGCCTTTTTGTTGGTTTCTTTTCTCCAGAAATAATAGATGAATCGACGCGATTAAATTTCAAATTAAACATAAAGTTATCACTGGAAGGCTCCCAATACAATCCTAAGACCTTCTCGGTTCCACAATCAATTGACATTGCTTTTGTACTTCCATCGAGCGCCAGGGAGACGTCCTTTGAGTTCGATATAAAATTCCTTAATTCAAAGCCTCCGTTTTTATGAATTTCTTTCACTTGCTTTGAAATAATTATAGCTTCGTCTACACTATCAAAACTATCCACAAAATCGTCAACGTAATGGTGCTCACAGATGGCCTCAATTGCTCTTGGATTATAGCCCAAATGGTCTTTAGCATTGGCATTCATAACGAAAATGGCCGAACAGGGTGAACAGGCTGCACCAAATATCATGACTTGCATCTCATATTCATCTGGTGGCTTATTTTGATTTTCATCTCTCCATAAGAACCTCTGGGAAACTCTATCACATGGCTGAATTTTGACTTGGTGAAACATTTCACATATATCGGCACCAACTCCTATTTGGCCTCGGCGAAAATTATATAGTATAGACAACAAAGAGGCGATATTTTGGGGCCCTTTCAAGAGTTGTGAATTGAGTGAAATATTATTTACCTTGGCGGCGGCATCAAAAACTAGTCTCAACTTTCCAGGTTTGTTGTGGTTGACTACCCCGAAGTGCGGCAAATACCATTTTCGATCACTTGGAGCATGTATCTCGTCTGACGATAATTTTTTAACATAACCCTTATCAATGTATTTCTGCATTATATCTCTGTAGGCTGCAGAGAAATTCAAATCTCGCTTCATTTTCCTTTCAATTCCTTCCAGTCGACTAAGTGCCATAGGGTAACTATCTGGAAGTTGGACATCATCTTGTTTCCATAGTAGGCCTGTTTGAAAACGATCTCCGATCCTTTTAGTAGTTTCATGTAGAATCCGCCTGGCTCTAACATCATCGTCGCTTTCAATTAGAGGAACTGATCTAACGCCCATACTTTCCACGTTAAAATAATCAGCTACCATTTGATGAAGCTCGTCTTTGGTTTCAACTGATATAAACAAACATGATTTCTCCACTGGACTCAGAGAGCGGCATGGTCCAAAAACAACCCATCCCAATTCTGTATTGAAAGCAAATGGACCGGCTGTATTATTGATCCTACAGGATGATGGCAACCCTAAAGATGCGTGATCTAATCCAATCAGTAATTTCGGCACTACATTGCAGTAGGGTTTCACTGGGGGTTTTTTACAATTTTTGAAGGCTGATAAAATTTCATCCTCACTTAAACTTTGCATCGGGAGGTTAAGATTTGATACAGCGTACACATTTTTTAATAAGTGGCAACCACTTTTTCCTGCACCACTCACCTTTATGTTAAAGGATGTCACGGGTTCCCTTGCAGATCGACCTCCGAACCACTGGACGTTAAGAGAAGTATTCTTTCCACGTACTCCTATTTTGTCGGCAATATCCCTGTCCAACATGGTAATGGACGATCCATCATCAAATAAGGCATATATTTCCAAAGAGCAATTATCCCCATGAAGAGTGACAGGCAGAACGCGGAAGAGGAGCTTCTTCTTATTTTTGGTAGAACAGCTGAGGACATTCTGTTGTGGCTCTATTTCAGGATTTGGCAACATATGTTGTGGAGCGCTGACGGTATCCTCGTGAAGCAATTTGTGATGTCTACGCTGACATCCTTCTACAGGACATACCCGTTTACGGCGACAATCTCGAGTTGTATGTCCAATATACAAACAGGAAAAACAAGCACGAATCTTCTTGATCTGTTTCCATCTATCTGGTATACTTAAGTTCAAAAAACGGCGGCAATCATATATCCTATGCTCTCCCTGACATATATTGCATTGTATTTGCTGTCCCGTGGAATGCAAAAGAACTCGTCGCTTTTGGTCCTTGCTTTCAACCTCCTGCACTACGCATATCAAATTGGCCATCTCACAGAGCCAATCGCTAAAATGTATTATAGTGGGATAAGGTCGAATATTAGTGGCAACTCTGGCCCATTCCAATTTTTTGCTCATGGGGAGCTTTGAAACCAACTCTTCCAGCAGAGTAGGGTTAGCAATGTGCTGTTGCCCATTTACCGATTGCAAAAAGACAGCTAAATTTTTAACTTTGGTAGAAAATGGCACTAGTTTTACTAAATTGTTCTCCGAAATCTGTGGTAAATCTCTGGCTTGACGTAACTGACTATGGATGAGTTGCTCTGGTCTACCAAATCTAAAACGAAGTTGCTTTATTATTTCTTCGACGTTATCAGGATGAATCAACAGCGACTTGACAACTTCTCGAGCTTCTCCCTTTAGACATTTATGTAAACGTTGGTTGTTTTCCAAGTTTGAGTAACCATATGCAGAAGTGGACTGGTTGAAGGCTGTATAAAATAATGGCCAGTCCTCCGGATCACCACTAAATTCTGGCAAGTCTTGAATTTTTCTTGGCATTACGAAGGTTGATGCATTTGAATTTGGAAAACCACTTAATTGCTGTATATTTTGAAATGGCTCCCACGTTGGCAGTGAAAAGTTTGAAGCAGGGTCGGCGTTGCTGCTGGCTGCAGTTGCCGCTGCTCGCAAAGCTGCCATCTGGGATGAGGACGCGCTGGTTGTTGTAGTTACATACAGATTTTCATTCGCTGCGGCTGCGTACGGCGACGGCATGCCGACGTTGCTGCTCGTTATAGGTTGGAACATGGCGGCGGTTGTATGTGTGGTTGCTATATTTGAATAACGGGACCCAAATGTTGTTGGCGGCATGGTATCAATGGCGGTTGCAAATGGCGTTTGCGAGGCTATAACTGATGTGAGGTTATGGTCACTTACCTGGGATGATGTGCTTCGGAGTGCACATTGAAGTTCCTGGCATTGGCGGTTGCTGTTGGTTAGCTTTACCTGTGTCTCCGATAGCTGACTCTTTAACAGGTTGATTTGCATCTGCATCTCTGATGGACTGGCAGGCATTGACGACATCGTCGACTGTGGCTTGGTTGTAGGCAATGATTGGATTATGTTGTTTCCAGGAGGCATACTGGTTACACAATTATCCACCAGCACTGGCATTTGCTGTGTTATAGTTTGCTGTTGATGGCTACTTGGCATGGTAGCGGGCTTTCCATTTAATTCCAGGGAGGAATTTGGTGCTGTCTGCACTCTATGTGAGGTTATAGGATATTCCCCACTCTTATTACTACCTCCGGCAGTTTGTGTGGTTGTTTGTTTTGTGGCAGTTGTTGGCCTTGACTCTGGCTGAGCCTGATCAGGAAGATCATTGGTTACAGCATCTGCATTTAAATTACCTTGCAGGCGAGGACTCCGGCGTGGTGGAGTATGCTGTAACATTTTTTCCAACAAATCTAATTTGGTTTTACAAAAATCACCACGGCAATAAATTGCAGGAATATTTAATGAAAAATTGCAGTTTAAAACAACAGCAAACTGCGAAATAAAGAAATGTTGCTGGCTGCGGCTAGAAGGGCAGGAGGCTTGCGTTAAACAACGTACAAACGACGGCTTTTTATGTAAAGTACAAATGTACGTGGTGATGATGTTTATTTCTACAAAATAATAACTGTAACATTACAAAAACAACAATATATGATAAACAGTTATTTCTTACCGCAGTTTTGCACCTCCTTCTTCAACAAGATCAAATTTCAAAATGAGACAATTGCGCTCAGAACAACAATAAAGAGAATATGAGAAGAAAGAGGAACACGCAAAACAACGGTTTACATTGTAAACGTCAAACGATGATATTCACTAAAAATTGATAACTCTGATAAATATGACACACAGTCACTGCTCGTTCTGGAATTTATAGTTCTGCAGAAAATCATCTTCTAAAATCCTAGAGAAAAGTCCTTGAGAAGTCTCCTGTTAAATTCTCGCTTATCCTTCCAATAATCTTTGAGAAAATTTAAAAATGTCATACTTTTAATCCGGATATTTCTTTAGAAACCCACGCCCATGGCGTAGAGGTACCTGAAGAAATATTCTTAAAAAAACATGTATATGGTTCGAATAACCTTGAGAAAATCTTCTTTTTCGAATAATCCTTGGAAAGTTCCTGAGAATATCTTCTTTAAAAATCCACGCCTATGGTTCGCATAATCCTTGAGAAGTGTCTGAGGAAATCTTCTCTAAAACCCCACGCCTGTGGTTCGAAAAATCATTAAGAAATCTGTGAAGAAATCTTCTTTAAAAAATCCACGCCTGTGGCTCGAATAATTCTTGAGAAGTGTCTGAGGAAATCTTCTCTAAAACCCCACGCCTGTGGTTCGAAAAATCATTAAGAAATCTGTGAAGAAATCTTCTTTAAAAAATCCACGCCTGTGGCTCGAATAATTCTTGAGAAGTGTCTGAGGAAATCTTCTTTAAAAATCAACGCCTATGATACGAATAACCCTCGGGAAGTGTCTGAGGAAATCTTCTTTAAAAAATCCACGCCTATGATACGAATAATCCTTGGGAAGTGTCTGAGGAAATCTTCTTTAAAAAATCCACGCCTATGATACGAATAATCGTTGGGAAGTGTCTGAGGAAATCTTCTTAAAAAAATCCACGCCTATGATACGAATAATCCTTGGGAAGTGTCTGAGGAAATCTTCTTTAAAAAATCCACGCCTATGATACGAATAATCCTTGGGAAGTGTCTGAGGAAATCTTCTTTAAAAAATCCACGCCTATGATACGAATAATCGTTGGGAAGTGTCTGAGGAAATCTTCTTTAAAAAATCCACGCCTATGATATGAACAATCCTTGAAAAGTTCCTGAGAATATCTTCTTTACAAAAATCCACGCCTATGATACGAATAATCTTCGAGAAGTTCCTGAGAATATCTTCTTTAAAAAATCCACGCCTATGGTTCGAATGATCCTTGGGCAGTGCCTGAGAAAATCTTCTTTAAAAAATCCCCGCCTATGGTTGGAATGATCTTTGAGCAGTACCTGAGAAAATCTTCTTTTAAAAATCCATGCCTTTGAGCAATGCCTGAGAAAATCTTCTTTAAAAATCCACGCCTATGATACGAATAGTCCTTTGGAAGTGTCCGAAAAAATCTTCTTTAAAAATCCACGCCTATGATACGAATAATCCTTGGGAAGTGTCCGAAAAAATCTTCTTTAAAAAATCCACGCCTATGGTTCAAATGATCCTTGAGAAAATCTTGTTTAAAAATATACGCCTATTGTTCGAATAATTCTTGAGAAATGTCTGAGGAAATCTTCTTTAAAAAATCCACGCCTATGGTTCGAATAATCCTCGAGAAGTGTCTAGGGAAATCTTCTTTAACAAATCAACGCCTATGGTTCGAATAATCATCATCTATGGCTCTAGGTGTACGTGAGAAAATCTTTTTTACAAAACCTCCCTTATGAAGCACTTAATATTCAGAAAATATTCATTAAAATCCACGCCTATGGTTCTAGAAGTGGTTGAAAAAATATAATTTGTAAAATCCAAGCCAAGGCTCTAGAAGTCTTTAATAAATTATTGTGTAAAAAGTCCAGTATTTGTAAAATTATTCATTAAACATCTTCCCTTTCCCCTAGAAGTGTCAGAGAAAATATTCTTTGAAAATTCCACAAAACATTTATACAATTTTTGATTTGACAAAATTCTTCCATTTTTCGTACACAAATTTAACATGACGTTGAGATTTTATATTTTTTGACATATCATTTCGTGTTGTTGCAAATGGTTGACTGGCTGACAGTCAGTCAGTCAGTTTTGCTTCCATGATTTTTGACTAATTTAATCGTAAATTGCCTGACAACGTGTCCACGACAAGAATTGAAAATGCATTGCGTTGTCATTTCGAAATATTCGCCTAATTGGCCTGTGACCATTACGAACGATGAAGATATATGCAAATATTCTGTCAAGGGGTATTTCTGATGATAGACCATATTGTTCTTTAAATAGAAAAACTATTAAATGCTTTGTAGAATGGAAAAAATAAATGGATCTTTATTATTGGCTATTTTTTCCGAGAAGATGACGTGTATAAAAAAACTTTCCACATAGTGCTGAATATTTTTTTTCAAAATTTTAGTTTGGTTGAAAAACAATCAAAAGGCTATTAATAGTGGACGTATAGTTCTTATGTATACTAAATAGGTTCTCGAGAACCTCTAGGGTTAGAATCCCTCCATAAAGGCCGTCTCTAGATAGAAGACCCTTAGAAAGGTTTTAAAAGATAAAATATCTTCAAAAGGCCCCCGTACATATATTGATCATCAATCCAGTATATTTTGGTTATGTCCAATTGTTATTCGTTGTGATGTGTTTTTAAATATCGACCGATCAGTTTAACTTCACCTCAACAAGTAATGGTTTGAGAATTTGCTAAAGAAGAAATGTTGAGAACATAAATAAATCAACATTGCATCTGTACCCCTTTTACGATCTGTTAAAGCTATGTTATGTATGAGTGTGTATTTCAGTCGAATGCATTGTGAAAAAAATTACGGTAGATGGCGATACAGCTTGCAGAAAATGATCTAAAGCTAGAAGAACAAATAACGACTATATTTGAGCTTGGATTTTTAAAAATTGATTTTCTCAGACGATATTCGAACCATAAGCGTGGATTTTTAAAGAATATTTTCCCGGTTGCTATTCCATAGGCGTGGATTTTTTAAACGATATTTTTAAGCGTACCTTCAAACCATTTTTAAAGAATTATCCTGAGAAAAGGATAATTCGAACCATGGGCGTGGATTTTTAAAGTATATTTTGTCAAGCTCTGCTAAAACCATAGGCGTGGGTTTTTAAAGTATATTTTGTCAAGCTCTGCTAAATCCATATGCGTGGATTTTTAAAGTATATTTTGTCAAGCTCTGCTAAATCCATATGCGTGGATTTTTAAAGAATGTTTTTTGAAGCTCTGCTAAATCCACAGGCGTGGATTTTTAAAGGATATTTTCTCAGGGAACATTCCAGTCATAGGCGTGGATTTTTATATTATATTTCTTAAAGCTCTGCTAAAGCCACAGGCGTGGATTTTTAATGAATATTTCTTCAAGCTCTGCTAAAGCCACAGGCGTGGATTATTCCAACCATAGGCGTGGATTTTTTAAGAATATATCCACAATCTCTGCTAGAACCATAGGCGTGGATTTTTAAAGAATATATCCACAATCTCTGCTAGAACTATAGGCGTGGATTTTTAAAGAATATATCCACAATCTCTGCAAGAACTATAGGCGTGGATTTTTAAAGAATATATCCACAATCTCTGCTAGAATAATCCTTGAGAAGTGCCCGAAAAAATGAGAAATATCTGTGAAAATATCCTTTGAAAAATCCACGCCTATAGTTCGAATAATCCTTGAGAACTGTCTGAGAAATTTTTCTTTAAAAACCCACGCCTATGGTTCGAATGATCCTTGAGAAGTGCCTGAGAAATTTTTCTTTAAAAACCCACGCCTATGGTTCGAATAATCCTTGAGAAGTGCCTGAGAAATTTTTCTTTAAAAATCCACGCCTATGCTTCGAATAGTCCTTGAGAAGTGTCTGAGAAAATCTTCTTTGAAAATCCACACCTATGGTTCGAATGAGAGAAGTGCCTGAGAAATGTATCTTTAAAAACCCACGCATATGGTTCGAATGAGAGAAGTGCCTGAGAAAATTTTCTTTAAAAACCCACGCCTATTGTTTGAATGATCTTTGAGAAGTGCCTGAGAAATTTTTTCTTTAAAACTTTTTTTGAGAAACTTTTTTTTTAAAACCCACGCCTATGGTTCTAATGATCCTTGAGAAGTGCCTGAGAAAATTTTCTTTAAAAACCCACGCCTATGTTCGAATGATCCTTGAGAAGTGCCTGAGAATTTTTTTCTTTAAAACCCCACGCTTATGTTTCGAATGATCCTTGAGAAGTGCCTGAGAAATTTTTTCTTTAAAAACCCACGCCTATGTTTCGAATGATCCTTGAGAAGTGCCTGATAAATTTTTCTTTAAAAACCCACGCCTATGGTTTGAATGATCCTTGAGAAGTGCCTGAGAAAATTTTCTTTAAAAGCCCACGCCTATGGTTCGAATGATCCTTGAGAAGTGCCCGAGAAAATTTTCTTTAAAAATCCACGCCTATGGTTCGAATAATCCTTGAGAAGTGTCTTAGGAAATGTTATGTAAGAAATTCACGCCTATGGTTCGCGTAATCGTTCAGAAGATGAATATTTCCTCAGGAAACATTCCAACCATAGGCGTAAATTTTTAAAGAATATTTTCTTAGGGAACATTATAGTTTTTCAAGCTAGTGTATTGAGTTTTCAAGAATATTCTACTAGTGAAGAATATTATAAAGATTTTTTTTTTTTCAGGGACCATTCGAACCATAATCGTTGATTTTTAAATATAAATCTAAAGTTTCTATAGGTGAATGACTTGTACATGTATTTTTGTAACTCGCATGTGCCACGCTCGTGCTAGAGAAAATTACCCATTTATCTGTCGACAATTTTAAATCAGCTGTAGCTGGGGGTTTTCAACTACATCTCTTTGTTACAGTTCATTACTGGAGATGAGATAACAGCTATAATTACAAGCTGGGTATTGATGTTGTTGTTCGAACAACAATGACAATCTCAGCAGTATTACAATCATTTTAGAGATTCATGTAAATACCCATTTTATTTACATACTGAATTATTATTATGATTATGATGGTGGTGAATCAGTATTTACATTTGTTGCAATAAGTGCCCTTATTTTTTAAATATAATTAATAATAAATAATTAAATAATAATAATATTTTATTAAAAAAAAGAAAATGGGCTTTATAATCAAAACCGAAATGGTCATTGGTAAACATTATAAGGATTTAAGTCATAGACGTGAATTTTTTTAAAGAATATTATCTCAGTCACTTCTACTGCCATAGGGGTTGGATTTTTAAATTATATTTTTGCAGTCATATCCCAAGATATAGACGTGAATTTTTTAAAGAATATTTTCTCAGTCATTATCAAAAAATCATAAGTGGATTTTGTAAAGAATTTTTTCTAGGTCATATCCCCAAATATAGGCGTGGATTTTTTAAAGAATATTTTCTAGATCATACCCCCAAATATAGGCGTGGATTTTTTTAAATAATATTTACTCGGGCACTTTTAGAGCTATAAACGTGGATTTTTAATAATATTTTCCCAGACAACTTCTAAAGTCAAAATAGAGCTATAAGCGTGGATTTTTTAAGAATATGTTCTCAGGTACTCCTATATATATAGAAGTTCTTTTTAGTACTTTCCCATAAGATAGATTTTTTAAAGGTACTATAAGGAACCATCGGATGTATTTTGTAACCAGTGAGCGGAGCAGTATAGTCGGACGGGGCCGACCATACGATACCCTACACAACTACCACGGAACTCAAATTTTCTGCGGATGTTTATTCCGAGCCTGGACAATATTTCGTGATATTTGCACCCTCTTGCCCGATTAGAGGTAAACAGCACCTCTTCCTCAAACTGACATATTTTCCGAATATTACGAGTATTCAATACAGCTATTGTCCAGATTCCCTTCACCGTGGGTTGCATTGTGATGTTCGGCTTTCATTTGTGGTCTATAGCTCGACTCGAAAATAACACAAAAAATTAAGTTTTCGGTCCACTTCATTCCAAAATTATTATCAGATCATCACCGAAAATTATAGGCGTTGTCCTTGACCATAACTGGAACATCATGGAACATTTCAAAGTGATCAGCGCTATAGTTCCGCTCTCCAGAGTGATAATGGGTTACTAAATAATATACAAATACGGAGATACCTGTAAATATTTAGGTGTAACTCTTACATCCGAGCACATACAACAATATAATTGGTCTTAATTTAAAGGTCAACCACTCCTCTTGGATATAATATCAACTTCTCGGGTATATGTCCTTCAGGGGTAAATATATACGCCATAGAATACAAATTTTGTCATTTTTCACACAAAAGTCAGGGTCCATTTAACCCGATAAATATTGACCGATCTTTGCCCAAACAGGCATGCTTATTCTTTGGCCCGATCCGCTTCTCCATGCTAAATTTCACGATGTTCGGGCCATTATTGCGGCCTCTCGAGCGACCAGAAAAACCAACAAAAATTTAGTGTTTGGTCCATTTCATCCCCTAAATATTAACCGATCTTTCCCAACAAACAATAGGGGTCTTCATTGGCCACAACCCATCCTACATGCAAAATTTCGTGAAGATTGATCCATAACTGTGGCCTGTATCGTGTTTACAAATTATAATGGACAGACGGACGGACGGACACACATGTCTAGATCGACTCAGCTAGTCGAGATATGACGATCGGTATACTTAAAGGTGGGTCTAGGACCAATATTTCGCGGCGTTACAAACTTTTGGGGCTGCACAAAGCTATAATACCCTGACAACATAGTTGTGTAGGGTATAAAAATATTTTCTGAAGAACCTACGAATTGTGAAAAAAAAACTCCTTTATATTCCTTATATATAACAACAAGTTTTCCATCGTATAAACCCGCATTCCAAGCATTCTTGATTATTACAAAATAAAAACATCATCAGCAACAACAAAACAACTTAAAACGACACCCTGGCTTAGTCATAAGCCACTCAAATAGACAAACAGTTGCATATATTGACAAATATTCCGTCAGTCAGACGATAGTAGAGAAACGGCAAAAATCAATAAATAAATTCTGATGTGCGAAGATAATGCAGGTAAACAAGCCAGGCAATCACCATCACCGCTCAGCAATACCTGTTGGCCTGCAGTGTTCAAGACTAAACTATAGACAGTCTAGTGTCAGGGCAGTCTACTAGTCAGTCAGTTACTCTGTTAATTTCGATGCTGTTGTTGTTTTCGTATTTTTTTTTTTTTGCTGCCGGTGACTGGTATTGGGCGTTCAATATACTGGCTGTTGGCTAACACAACAAGTGTCCAGAACCACTTTTAATCATCTTCATCCCCGCACACACACACCTGCTCCAACGTTTCCACAAATGCAAGAGAACGTTGTGTGTGCGTATGCATAGATTGTTTGTATGTATAATTGTTGTGCATATATTTAATGAATATTTTATTTCTACACTCACACAGAGGTGATTTTTGTTTTTGTTTTGGTTCAGCTTTAAAGGCCTTGCAAGGCCGTTCTCAATTTGTTGTTGTTATTCGGATTGCTTTACAAGTTTTCAATAATTTTCGTAGATCGTTGTTTTGCTAAAGATTATTTTCTTAGGAACTGGCAATATCATAGGCGTAGATTTTTTTTAAATATTTTCTCAGAAACTTCTATGGTCATAGGCGTTGATTTTGTAAAGAATACTATCTCGGATACTTCTAGGACCATAGGAGTGGATTTTTTTAAAGATTTTCAATCATTTCTAGAGCCGTAGGCGTGGATTTTTTAAAGAATATTTCCTTAGGAACTTCTTAAACCATAAGAGTGGATTTTTTGAAGAATATTTCCTCAGGAACTTCTAGAACCATAAGGTTGGATTTTTTGAAGAATATTTTCTCACGAACTTCTAGAGCCATAGGCGTGGATTTAATAAATATGTATAAGTCATTTTTGGAACCATTTTTTTAAGAATATTTCCTCAGGATCTTCTAGAACCATAAGGGTGGATTTTTTTAAGAATATTTCCTCAGGAACTTCTAGAACCATAAGGGTGGATTTTTTAAGAATATTTCCTCAGGATCTTCTAGAACCATAAGGGTGGATTTTTTTAAGAATATTTCCTCAGGAACTTCTAGAACCATAGGCGTGAATTTCTTTATGACATTTTTTAGCACATCTAGGGAAAAAAGCGTGGATTGTTTAAGGAATATTTCTTTTGTCATACCCCCACCTATAGGCGTGGATTTTTTAAAGAATATTTTTACAGGTACATCCAGAGCAATAGGCTTGCGTTTTTTAAAGAATATTTCCTCCGATAATTCTCAAGATTCAACCATTGGCGTGGATTTTTTTAAAGGAGATTTCCAAAGATATTTCCCATTTATTTCAGGCACTTCTCAATTAATATTCGAACCATAGGCGGGGATTTTTAAAAGAAGATTTCCTCAGACAGTTCTCAAGGATTATTCGAACCATAGGCGTGGATTTTTCAAAGGAGATTTGCTCAGACATTTCTCAGGGATTATTTGAACCATAGTGGTGTATTTTTTTAAAAGAGATTTCCTCAGATACTTCTCAAAATATATTGGAACCACTCGAACCGACTCATATCAAGGATTATTCGAACCATAGGCGTGGATTTTTTAAAGAAAATTTCCTCAGACACTTCTCAAGAATAATTCGAACCATAGGCGTGGATTTTTTAAAGAAGATTTCCTCAGACACTTCTCAAGGATTATTCGAACCATAGGCGTGGATTTTTTAAAGAAAATTTCCTCAGACACTTCTCAAGGATTATTCGAATCATAGGCGTGGATTTTCTAAAGAAGATTTCCTCAGACACTTCTCAATGGGTATTCGAACCATAGGCGTCAATTTTTTAAAGGAGATTTCCTCAGACACTTCTAAAGAATTATTCGAACCATAGGCGTGGATGTTTTAAACAAGATTTTCTCAGACACTACTCAAGGATTATTCGAATCATATGCCTGGATTTTTTAAGGAAGATTTCCTCAGACACTTCTAAAGGATTATTCGAACCATAGGCGAGGATATTTTAAAGACGATTTTCTCAGATACTTCTCAATTTATTTTTAAAAAATATTTCCTCAGACACTTCTCATGGATTATTCGAATCATTACCGTGGATTTTTTAAAGGAGATTTCCCCAGACACTTCTAAAGGATTATTCGAACCATAGGCGTGGATTTTTAAAGAAGATTTTCTGAGGCACTTCTTCAGGATTATTCGGATCATAGGCGTGGATTTTTTAAAAGAAGATTTTCTCAGGCACTTCTTCAGGATTATTCGGATCTTAGGCGTGGATTTTTTAAAAGAAAATTTCCTCAGACACTTTACTTCAAGGATTATTCGTGGATTTTTGAAGAATATTTTTTTCAGGCACTTCTCAAGGATTTTTCTAACCAAAGGCCTGCATTTTTTAAAGAAGTTTTTGTCAGACACTTCTCAAGGTTTATTCGAACCACAAGCGCAGATTTTTTCAAAAAGAAGATGTCCTTAGATATTTCTCAAGGATTATTAGAATCATAGGTGTGGATTTTCTGAAGAAGATTTTTTATTTGTTTTAAAACACGTTTTTCACATTCAAAAGAAGAATTAATACATTCTAGATGTACTACAGATTCAAAATATTGGTCATCTCGTATGCCCTACCAATTTTTATCTACTCTACTGATATCCCCAAATTTAACATGTCTTTGCATAAAACACATCTAATGTACGATACCATACGAAATAGTAAAGGGCCCATCATCCAACTATTCATAGTCATTGGCTGGCTAGCTTTGGTGGCGTCTGGAATATTGGAATATCCACAATTTAATGTTTTTTAATTACCCAGAGACTACCTTCAGAAATGTGTGCCGCTGACAATGTTGCGGCTGCTCGAAGATATCCATTCGGTTGGAGCAGTGATATCATTGCATTTTTATGGAAACATGATTATATGGCATTACCGCAATACACATGATGTATTTACACATATATGTATATGCGTCATTGTTGTTTTGCACAGTGTTTAAAAAAAGAAAAAATGATTTTAAATGAGATGTTTATAGGAGAAATATATAAAATCCAATTTCAATGACATGGAGTAAAGTTGATATTTAAGGGTTTCTGTTTTAATATTTTGGAGCCGATGTATAATTTATTGAATGGGATTTATTGACTCAACATATCATATAGTTGGATCTTTTGTATGATCCTCACTTCGTCAAAAGTATTTTTTTTTTGTTCTCATAATTTCACATATGTGTGGAAAAATCATCCTCTTCCATATTCCAACTATATTCCCTGATTAAATAATTTTCCTAAACACTGTATTCCGTTAATTGCAATTTTCAATTGAAATTTGTACTGTAGAACCAAAAACTTTGGTTCTTTATTTGAAAAAAAAAAAAAAAAATACATTTGGAGAACATTTGTTTAAATTGTCATTTCGGCGTCAGACATAAAACATTTCAGTTTCATTTTCATGCACCCAAAAAAAACATATAAATATATGTAGACATGTATGCAGCTAGTCCAGTCAGTCAGCCAGCCAGCCGACGACACGTCTAGACGGTGTGCAATATAAATGGAAACAACAAAATTGCACCAATGACTAGTCAGCCACCAATGGCCCTTGGCGCAGGGAAATATTAAAAACCTATTATTGTCATCAAACCACAAACCGATGATTATTGCATTTCTAAATGCAGTCATGGCGAGATAGGAAAGTAATTATGGAAATTCAGTTTTATTTATATTTTTTTAAAAGTGAACTTTGCATTTTCAGTATTGAGTTTATTGACTCTATGAAAAGTGAAATGATTCAAGGATGTTGGGGGAAAATAGAATTTAATATTGTGAATAAGTTTAAAATCAGAGAATATTGCATAGATACACAGAACGGGTAATAATAATGTTAGTAAGTTCGACCTAGACGACCTTCTATAATCTCCACCATATAGCTAATAGCGATAGTCGTATGATGTCTTACTGGAAAACTAAACTGCATGGAAATATTAATGATAATATTGGCTGAATTTTATTAACATCATATTTTCCCATTGTAAAAACACATCGCATAATTACCTCCATTAGTTCATAAATGCTCATACACTGAATATTTTCCATAAACAAAATATGTATTCAAATATTTAGGTTATCTGATTTTTTTCTTCTTCCTTTATGGAAAATCACATTATGATCGTCGTGAATGGAATTATAATTGCTCTCTTGATTTGTAATACACAGATGAGAAATTCCCAATTACAGTCAATATGAATCAATATGAATACTGAAAATATAAAAAAGTTATCACAATAGTTAGTCAGAATTCCAGCACGTAATACAGACTTATTCGTCAATTAGGCTAGGGTGTTATTCTGTGGAAAATTATATTAATAATAAGTGATAAAGGAAAAAAAACAATATTTATTTTATTGTGATAAAGGCAAAAAAAAAAACAATGTTTATTTTATTGTCCCAGGACATTAGGAAGTATATATATATACATACATAAAATATTATATATTGCTATTTTTGGAATATTAAACCAGTAAGGAAAGTAGTAAAGTCGGACGGGGCCGACTATGTGATACCCCTCACCACCAGCAACGTACACAGGATTTCATTTCGGGGGGTCCCGGTAGTACAAAATGAAAAAATTCGCTGTTGCAAACATAAATCTACTGTGAAAAAATTTCATTTAGGGCGGGAGGGCGAGGCCGATTTTCACGAAACTTGACCGACAGCACTCTAGGCTCGATTCAGTACGTTATGCCAAATTCCGTGCAAATCGAAAGATACATAGGGACTTTGGCGCACCATTTACATGAAATCGGACGAAACTATATACGGGAGCTATATATAAATCTAGACCGATTTTCTCTAAACCTGGCAGACATCAGTCAGGACCTAATTCAGTACTCTGTGCAAAATGTTGTCCCAATCGGAAAAATATTAGGAGTTTGGTGCATCATTCACTATAGCTATATCTAAATCTGAATCGATTCCAACAAAACTTCGCAGACATCAATCTGATAATTCAGTAATATGTGCAAAATGTTGTCCCATCGGACGATACTATATATGAGAGCTATATCTAAATATGAACCTATTCCAACAAAAAAATACATAAATATGGACCTGATTCAGTGCGCTGTGCAAAATTTTGTCCCAATCGAACAAATATTGGGAGTTTAGTGCATTATTTACATAAAATCGGAAGATACAATATATGGGAGCTATATCTAAATCTGAACCGATTTTCTCCAATTTCAATAGGGTTCATCCTTGGCCCAAGGTGAACTGTGCCAAATATCATCTACATCGGATCATAAATGCGACCTGTACTTTGTTCACAAAAATGCATGGACGGACAGACGGGCATGCGTAAATCGACTCAGAAAGTGATTCTATACATATTCTCAAAAGGAACCATGGGTCTATCTCAATTCTTTTTGGCTGCACAAAGACATCATACCCTGTACCACAGTGTCTATTTTTTCAATAGTCATCCTATTGAAAAATATTAAAAAAAAATCCATGCCTTTGGATGTTGAAAACATATTTTTAAAAAGTCCACGATGACATTTTTTATAAATCACCGCCAATTTTAGAATTAATTTTTTTTAATAATTTAAAAAATCATAAGAAACACTTGTAAAAATAAAAAAGTCGATGAATGGATGGTAGTAAAAAATATTTTTAAAAAATCAATGGTCTCCAAAAAAAATAATTTAAAAGAATTCACGCATATGTATTTTTACAACATCTGTGTAAAGTTGGCATATTTGAAAAATATGTTTAAAAATATCCATGATCGTGGAAATCCCCTTCTAATTCCAATTGAAAAACTATTGTTACTTTTAGAAAACAATGAATTTCCGGCATCATCTGCTCCAAATACAATATATAAACGGATTTTCAAATCAAGCTGTGTCATTATTTCACTCCATCAAGCTACTGCTTTAAGCATGCACGTGTGCTAACCTCCACCGAATTTGATTTCCTTTAAAGACATCTTCAGTTTCTATTTGAAACACGTTTTAAATTTTACAATCCTTCCTTTGTTCCGAAAAATTCAGGTCGCGCATGCGCTTATTTCAACACCTGCTTTGGCAAGGCAATTTCAATTTTTATTGATTAACCCTCCGAAAAAAGACGAAACAAAATTGGTAATGTTTATAACAACATCAGGGATTCAACATCATCGGCATCATATCATTTGTTCGTCCCCTTCCTTATGGAGTAGCTGAGGTGAACAACAAAACCAAGTCTACAAAACAATGCCAAACAAACAGCTGTTATTGCAGTTGCTGCTGGTACAGATGTTTTTTATTATTTGTTATTATGAATGTGTGTATGTATGTAGTAACCGCCAGCCAATCTCCAAAAACTGTATGGTTCGTCATGGATCTTTCTTTTTTTCTTAATATTCAGCTGCGACAACAACTGATGAAAAAAAGCATAAGTTTTTTGTTGTTGTTTTGCGTTTGCCACGCACCAATTGTTGCGGGTTTTTTATTATTCACATGAATCAATTCACCTAAATTACCAGTTTGTCGATTAGACGACTACAGGAGCAACAGCTGTTGCTATTAAAAGGGTAAATTGTTTGAAGATTTGAAAAGATTTGGCATAGAGAAACACGAGCCTTCGATATTGAAAACTTAATGGGAAGGATATGCAGTATTTTGGTAAAAGGAAATTGAAAAAAAAATCTAATTGTTAAAATTTCGAACATACATACAATCAAACTTCCATAAGTCAAGGAGCATGTAATGGAAGGAATGTTATAATTATTTCCAAAGCTCCTATAAGTCCCCACAAGTCCAAGTTTTTTTCGGGACAATGGTGGTTCGAATTATGGAAGCTGGACTGTATTAGAATCTTGACAAAACCTCCTACACACAGAATTCAATGTCTAAACATTGGCGTGGATTTTTTAAAATTATTCTTTCAAACACCATCCAAGGCGTGGATTTTTTAAAACCCATTTTTCAAACACCATCCGAGGCCTGGATTTTTTAAAAACCATTTTTAAAACACCATCCAAAGCGTGGATTTTTTAAAAACCAATTTTCAAACACCATCCAAGGCGTGGATTTTTTAAAAACAATTTTTCAAACACCATCCCAGGCGTGGATTTTTTAAAAACCATTTTTCAAACACCATCCAAGGCTTGGATTTTTTAAAAACCATTTTTCAAACACCATCCAAGGCGTGGATTTTTTAAAAACCATTTTTCAAACACCATCCAAGGCTTGGATTTTTTAAAAACCATTTTTCAAACACCAACCAAGGCGTGGATTTTTTAAAAAACATTTTTCAAACAGTGAAAAAATACATTTCTAAAATTAAAATATTTTTTCAACCCACGTATTTCAAACAGTGAAAACAATTAAATTTTAAAAATTTAACTATTTTTCCATATTAAAAAAATACGTATTAAATGTATTTTCATTTATTACATTAAGATACTAAATGCGCATGTAACTTCAGCATGAACTAGAAAAATCGATATTTTGCTCTTGCCAAGAAAAACTCCAACTGCATTCATAGCCAGCAGAACATATTCCCAACATATCTCCACTTACAAAAAAAATACTTCATTTAAATTTATAAAAAAAATGATGCCCTCAGAAACTGCATGATGTTTGGAGAACTTTCGAGAATGATAGACAATCTCAAACCATCAACCTCTTCCTTTCTACTCCCTACCATATATACAACACACATATAGTGATAGTACCAGGATAATACTAGTAGTCGTAGTAGTAGAAGCCATCGTACTACTCCTACAACTAATTGTAAAACTTGTAAAAACAATATGGCCACAAATATGGCGACAGCGAACCCCATACATTCATAATTATAAAATAAAGTACAGGATATGTCCTTATAAGGACATGCTAATGTTGGCTCCAAGCCAACATGGAGCGTGTAGAGCCATCTCCCTTTTGGTCTTTCGCATAAGAACAAAATGCAAAAAAAAACATGGAAAACTAGGAGAGAAAAAAAAACGAAATTGCTACTGACTGACATCATATTCATTGTAGGATCCCAAAATAGGCCTGCTCACTAATCCAGATACAGCGCAATACCCATAGCTTGGCAGTAGGCTGTCGGTAGGTTCATAGTAGTAGTAGTGTAGTATCTGCAGCAGTTGTAGGCACTCTGTATGTTATTATGCAACAAAATGTTGGCGCATGCCAAATGATTTATACGCTGCTGTGTGGTAAATCTCAGTCAGATATCTTTCGGGACTCGATTGTAATTCGAAAGAGCATCGACGTGCATACACGAACACATCATGTTCGAAATTGCAGTGCCAACTATATGGTTTGGTTTCATTTGTTTCTTTTTTGGAGCAACGTTAGCCATGTCAACGAACTGTGTCGTTGTGTTGTTACCAACAATCGGCAGGGAAGAAAAGGTTTTTTGTTTTGCTTGTTTTCTTTTTTTTAATAAGAGAACAAAGGAGACACTTTTAAAGGCAAAACTTTTTAAGCAAACATATTTAAGACAAAAAAACAGTTATTAGAAATTTAAGTTGTTTTTAAATTTCGAATCATAAAGAATGGAAAAAATTAATCAATTATACAAAATTCATATTAGAAAATCACATTTAAAGCGATTGCGATATTTGTCGGAGACTCATTTCGCATTTTATAAGAAGGACCCAGAAGGAATGTCCATCTTGCGACATATTTGAACATGGTATAGATTTGGTAAACATGTGTCATATTTGGTTCAAAACAAAACGTGACACATCGTGGATAAATATTAAATTCTCTTAAGCGATTTTCAAATTATTAAAATGGACGAATATGACCAATATTCAGATCTAGCTTTGGTAAAAATACTTATTACGATTAACTATGTTGACTTTAAAATGGATATTCGATACTCTTCGTATGAGATTTTTTTTTTTTTTTTTTTTTTTATCGTACGTTCCCACGCCTCACTTTCCCACCCCTGCCGACCGAGGGGGCGACCTCCCCTTTCGTAGGGATCGCGTACGCATCATAATCCGCATTATGATGGAATATGAGAAGGGATAGAAAACCAGCTACAGAAATCTACTTCAACAGCCAGTTTGTTATTAAGTTGTATTATTCATTTAAAAATATGATTATATTAGATTTTATTAGGTCTATATTCATGCAAAAGTCTACGTTAGAATACACAGAATTGAAATCAATACACATTTTACTAAGTGGATCTCCCATAGAATAATTTGTGCGATGAAAATCTACGTATAATGGTTGATAATATCTACTTGATCGAAAAGGAACATTTATTCTAATGGATGAAATTAGGAAGTCTGAGGGTATATTACCGCTTAGTATTTTAATTACTATCATAGTGTTCAGCATAATACGTCTACTTTTTAATGTTGGCAATCGAATTAATTTTAACCTGCTAGTGTAAGAAGGCAACACAAAGTCACTATTCCAATGTAAACCTCTCAGCGCAAAAATTAGAAATTGTTTCTGCACTGATTCAATTTTATCGGAATAAATTGTATATTGGGGATCCCATACAACAGAACCATATTCTAATATGGGTCGCACAAGAGATGTAAAAAGTTGTTTTGTAATGTAGGGATCAGAGAATTCTTTAGCCCATCGTTTTATAAATCCTAAGACACCGTGGGCTTTGTTTACCATAGAAATAACATGATTATTAAAATTTAATTTTGGATCCATTAAAATACCAAGATCAACAAATGAATCAACAGTTGATAAAACAGTACCATTAATATTGTATTGCCTTGTTAAAGTAGAAGATCTGGAAAAACACATATGCTTACATTTGTTTAGGTTTAAATCCATACAGTTTAATTCGCACCATTGAAAAAGGTTATTTAAATCATTTTGAAGTAAATCAGCTTGCTTCATGGAGTTATGGGTGATAAACAACTTGACATCGTCAGCATACATTAGCAATTTGGAGTGGATTATTGCATTTGGTAAATCATTTATAAATAGAAGAAAGAGGAGTGGACCTAAATGACTTCCTTGGGGAACGCCGGAAGGAACATTAATGGATTTGGAGAGACAATCATCAAACAAAACTACCTGTGATCTATTTCTCAAATAAGATGATATCCATTTAACTAAATTTATACTGAAACCAATTTGATTTAATTTATATATTAAAAGTTCATGGTTAACCCTGTCAAAAGCTTTACTGAAGTCAGTGTAAATCGTGTCGGTTTGATTACGCTGAATAAAACCTTTTATGACGGTTGAGGAAAATTGAATAAGATTGGTAATGGTTGAGAGGCCACTACGAAAACCATGTTGATATGGGCTTAAGATTGGCTGAACTTTATGAGAAATTACATCAGTAATCAGTTTTTCGAATAATTTTGGAATTGCACTTAATTTAGCAATTCCTCTATAATTCGAGACATTAGTTAAGCTACCAGATTTGTGTAAAGGAACTATATAGGATTTCTTCCAGAAGGTCGGAAAATGACTATATTTCAGGGAATAATTAAACAATAGCGTTAAAGGGATAGCTAATGTATCTGAACAGTACTTTAGAATTATGCTAGGAATGCCATCCGGACCTGGACTTTTAATTGATCTTAAATTACGTAGATTTTTAGAAACATATTGACTTTGTAAAAAAGGCATAGATATTTGATCTATCGTCGATAATTTATAACTATATGTATATTTATTTGGACAGGGTGAATATGAATATGTTGTAGCGAAAAAATTTGCAAAGCACTCTGAAATTTCAGAGTTTTTCTCAAATGTCTGATTATTGAATTTCAAGATGGTGGGCTTTGACGTAGCTTTTCTTTTTATATTAACAAAGTCATAAAAAGATTTAGGATTGGATTTGAAATTAAGTTTAATCTTGTTTAAATAAAGATTGTAAAGTTTTCGGGACTCTGACGTATATTTAGACCTTGCGACAGCATATTTAGCATAATCTATAGAGGAGCCTGATTTTTTATATTTTTTAAAAAGTTTATTTTTATAATTTTTAATACTTGAAAGCCCAGATGTGACCCATGGATATCGTTCCGAGTTTCTAACTCTAACAATGGGAACACATTCTAGAATAAATTTATTTAGGATATCATAAAATTTATATACTGATAATTCTAGATCAATATGACCCTTACAAATAAATAATGTGCTCCAATTTACGTTTGAGATAAGTGCGTTTAGCTTTCGGAAGTCAGTTTTATTATAATTAGGAACAGATTTAAATGATATTAAAGAATTGTTGGTAGCTAAATTATTATGCATCATGGATATGCATAATGTAGGATGGTAGTTATCTTCGGGAGTACATACTGGAGGTACTCTAATAATTTCAAAATATTGTGTATAATTCACAAATGCTAGATCTAGAATTCGATCATAACAATTTGATACGCTATTTATTTGATAAAGATTTATGTCGCTAAAACGATTTACAATTTCAAAGGTATATAAGTTTACATTTGCATCAGATGTCAAAGGTGTTAGAGCCTCAGAATCTGACAATGAAAGCCACTTTACGGACGGCAGATTAAAATCGCCGAGAACTAATATTTTGTCAGAGTCATTCATTTTGTTAGTGATTGAATTTATTGCTAACAAATGCTGATTATAAATATCAAGTTGCGATGAGGGAGGAATGTATGAGCAAGTCACAAATAATTTAAAATTTTCTAATTCAATGGATATGCAAATAAATTCGATATCAAAACAGTTTAATTCAATTAAATTAGTGGAATATTTGGCATCAACTGCAATAAGGACGCCACCACCTTTTTTAAGAACTCTATCTTTTCTAAATATTTGATATCTAGAACACAAAATTTCACTATTTAACACGGATGGTTTTAACCAAGTTTCAGAAAATACTATAACATCATAATTAAACCCAAGGCTATCAGAGAATAATCGAGTTAATTTTGTGTTTAACCCTCTTACATTCTGATAGCAAACATTGAGAAACATATTTAGTTTTTTGGCAATATTTCAGCCCTCTGAGGCAAATGAGCTAAATTTTCAGATCT
This sequence comes from Musca vetustissima, assembly GCF_032173495.1. NCBI lineage: Eukaryota > Metazoa > Arthropoda > Insecta > Diptera > Muscidae > Musca > Musca vetustissima. Next base: position 7,067 of record NW_026886698.1, on the reverse strand, counting down.
TTCCAGAAATTCCTTTACAAATGCATTAGCAGGCCAAAATTCTCTCGAAATTAGTCGATGAAACATACTTTCTTCTACTACGATTTTAAAAGATGATCTACTTTCTGAGAAAGCAGACCGGAGCTTATAACAACGTAGAAAGAAATTTCCATCGATTTTTGATTTTATATAATAATTTATATCCTCAGCCGAGGTATCTGGTGCAAACCTAGATACAAATACCATTTTCCTGGTGGGAGCCATAGATAATGGTCTTTGACCAGGTTGGAGGGAATTGCTAGTGCCAGCTACGGAAGACGCATTAGATGATTGAACTGATGATTCCCGATTTCCGTGAGTAGGTTTTGAAGTCTTTTCCAGACTAGCACTACTTATACTCACAGATTTTGGATTTATCACTTCATTTACATCCTTAACGATTTCCGAGGCCGAATGTGACGCAACACTAGCATATGTCTGGACACAATCAGTTTCCGTTGTATCTGTGATATTGACGGAAGGTGATTGTGGCACTGTATTCCCAACAGAAACTGTGGGTTTGCGACTAGGCACGACTTTATTGGGAGCCTTTTTCGCAGACCTTTTACGTTTCTGCCCAGACACAGACGGTGATGATACAAATTCATCAAGCTCTTGGTACTTGTCGAACAAATTCGAAAAATTCTCAAATCGTTTTGATAACGATGTAAATTCCTTTTTCATCGAACCAAGCTCCGACTGCAAGTCTTTTACAAAGTTATAAAAGTCAGCTGAAAGTTTTCGACAATGGACACAGCACCAACGGACACCAACATTATCCCTAATTGTGTCCACTACTTTTGCATTAATTCGAGCACATTTAACGTGCCATTGATTAAGGCAAAACCAGCATGTGACACACAACTCATCATCTACGGAAATATTACATAACTCGTAAGGACAAACCATTTTTAAAAATTATTATTATTATTATTTTTTTTTTTAAATAATTTATGAATTTACTGGAATTTCTATCCCTTTAATTTCTTATGAAATACACAATTTGGCAACTCTGTTTTGAGATGTCAAAATAACAAAACAAAATAAAATTAAAAGAAATGTTACAACAACAATATAAGCTAATGCAACAAAGGAACAAATTGGGAATGGAATCAAAATGCCAATAAGAATTAAAAAGATTAATTAATATTAGGAAAAATATGTTATATTTCACACTTCCAATTATATCAAAATGCACAAAAATTATTTCACAACACTTTTAAACACCGTTACCACAAAAACACAGATTATATTGTTAGAAATTAAATATTTTTTAAACGAGCACAGAGCACCACAAAATTAGTGAACATTCACCTTTTAATTTAAATCGATGCCAATTTGTTTGAAACAGACTTGGAGGAATACACTTAAGGGTATCCGGTGAATATTTCTTAATATTTAAAACAAATGAACTCCCCACCTATGATAAATGTATTGTGCTGAGGTTTAAAAGGATCAGCCATTCTACATATTAAAGTATCCCCTAGCAACCTTCATTCTATACCAGATAAAAATTATCCGTTTCAGACAATTTGGAGTCGATTTACAAATGTCCGCCCGTTTGTCTGTGTACCTGACTCGTAATATTTGTACCAAACTTTAATCAAATTCGAAGATGGCGAATATTGGTCTACTCCTTCTGGTACCTCCCACACAAAATGGTAAAAAATTTGCTGCAAATAACTTTTGAAATATTATACGAATCTAATATTCATACGAACCAAACTTTGCCCAATCTAATATTTTTACCAAGCCTGTGTATTTTTAGAAGCTGGGACTTATCGGTTTAGTTCTTCCAGGACATCCCCCAAAATGGTTAAAAATTTTCAACTTTTATAAATCCAATATTAATCGAATAAAATGCCCAATTAGTTCCAAACTTTACACATCGTACTATTTTTACCAATCCTAGATCAAGTCCGAAGATGGGATTCATCGGTCCACTCCTTCTATTACCTTCCTCACAAAGTGTCCAAATTTAGAAAATTTATGAAGAAAACGGAATATCCGATTTCTTCGAAACTTTGGTCGTCGTAATATTTTCATCTTACTTTGATCAAGTCCGAAGATGGGATCCATCAGCCCACTCCTTCTGGTACCTAACAAAGTGCCAATATTATGAAATTTTGTTACTTAATTATCAAACAAGTGGAATGTCCGATGTGATCCCAATTTTGCAAATTGTAATACATTTACAAAACCTTGATCATGTCCGAAAATGAGACCCGTCGTTCCACTCCTTTTGGTACCTCACCTACCAAAATTCAAAGACATATTTTTATAGAACAACCTCTACAGGTACCTCTGCGCAGATGGTCAACTATTTGATAAAAACATATATCTTATACGAATAAAATAATAAAACAAGTGTACAGTAATTCCGTAGGCCATAGACTGGTGTTTGTCGATTACACCGACAGATTCAATTCAATTTTGATGTACCTTTTTTTTCTTACTAATTAATAAAAATTTTAGCCACGGAATGACAAATTATTGCCACTCCGGTAGAAAATGGAAAAATAACTTCTTACTTCTTGGCAATTGCCTCAACGGAGTTCCGGAGTTGCCTTCGTTAAGTTCCGTGCTCAATAATTCCAATATTGTTATGTTAAATCAAAGTTCTAGTCCCACAAGTCAAGATAAATGTAAGATAAGAACATTTTGACATTAATTTTTGTAAAACTCCCCCGACAGTTGTTCTGTTGATGTCATCTCTTTTGTATATAATATTGACGACATAAGCGCCAATATTCCCACATATTTTTGGCCACCATCGCTACCTTCTTTCCCTTACAATCATGTCACGCAATTTTAAAGGTGACGCTCTTCACTTCTGGGACGCAATAGGATAATCCGACACAAAATTGACTTTTTTGTAGTTTTTTTCCTCACACGCCCGGTCCGATGGTGGAAGTTAGCAATTACCAAGTGTCTCTTCCTGTAAAAAAATAAGGAAATCATTCATAATAGCGACATGCAGCACCACCATTTGTTCCGTCCTTTACTACTACTTACCTTACTACCATTTTGAATTATCCAAATGTCGTCAATTACCTCCATTCTTATTCTTGTTCAAAAATTAAATATCAACAGGTGCAAGACGAACTTTTTGTTTTTGAACAAAAACTAATTTGTTTTCAATTAATTGAAACCCCCAAATTTTACTCACACACAAATTTCCAAAAAAAAAAAACCTGTGGCAACACCAAATTGCCATCTGACATATGCTGGCTTTTTGGCAAAAAAACGAGTACCAGCCACTCGTTGTTAGTTGCTTGTGCGATCTTTAGCGAATTAGCCTCGTTTTCTTCGGTGAACAACTAAAAAGTAAAATGTTTTAAAAAATAAACCTAAAACTCAACTTTAAATATAATATAAACAAAATATAAATCATATAATAATAAAAACAAACATTAAAAGTCTCCACACAAAATTAGCTTTGATTTGTTGGAAAGAAAAACCACACAAACAAAGCAGTGAAACTTTGTTTTTGTAACGACTTCAGTGATTTCTATTTTTTGTCTTTTCTTCGTCTGTGGCATTGCCTGCCTTATGAGTTCGTTGGTGTCGCCGTCGTAGTCGCGTCAATAAAATTTTGTTTTAATTTTGCTAGATTATCTTCTTCCATCACAACTTGAATATTTTCAACAAAAAGAGAAAATCTCTCAAGGTAATTGAATCGAGTACATTGTATATGAACAAACATTGATGGACATGCTGCCCATGCCATTTGTTCCCATTTTCCATACTTATGGCCAAAATTTGCTACTAAAAGTTAAAATTTACAAAATGGCAGATCGTTAAATTGTGTTTTGTGCGTATTTTCTGTTTTCATATCGTTTTTTTTTTTGGGAATTGTGTCTCTGTGTACTCAAGTGATATCATGCAAAGAAACATGAAAAACAACCATATAAATTACATACAAACATACATACTAACCACAATAACTTGGCGATGTACATATGTATATATTTATAATAAAGAAACAAAAAATAACACAAAAAACCTAGTGAACCTCTCACCCGGTCTCTTCCGTGCCCTCCCCCTTATGTCCATCATTTTGCACTGGTTATGTGAATGTGTGTGTGTGTGCGCGATTGCTGTTTTGTTTTCATCGTCATTGGTTGTGTGTACGTGCTCGTTAATGCCAACCAGCCAGTTCGCTCGTACAAAACCAAATATGTGTGTGCACGAACATTTCCATTGATTATCGAGTTCGTTGTGTTGTTGTTGTTGGTGTTTCTTTCTGTTGCTGTTTAGTGTAAACAACGAGAGGTCGTTCTTTAAACAGTGTTACCACTTATCTGGTATACGGTGTAGTTTGTTCAGAGTTATTAAATCCCAAATTATGACCGTTTACATAGGTACAGTGGTTTCCAATAAGAGGTGTTATTTTAGTATTTAATGAAAAATAAAATTTTTTAAATAAAAGTACGTTCCATATTTAGTAAGGGCACAGTCTTTGTTATATTAATGAATAACAGCTACCGAAATAGCAATTAATTAAAAAAATTATAATAACAATACGTCTATTGTTTGACATAGAACAAGCCAGAGATTTAGGCTTCAAATTTTATATGGGTATCAATTTAAAGCGGCTGAAATACTGATAACAAAAATTTAACTATATTATAGAAGAAACCCATATTTCATGTGATATGGGCCTCAGAAGTTCTGTAAGTACCACCTTAGAACTTGGTCATATAGGTATCTTAGAGAATTTTAAAATACATTGGAAAACATATGGGTCCCGGCGAATCATTTAGTCCTATATCTACGATAAAAGTACATTTTCATATATGACTTTAATTCGACTCGGTTTGCGAAATTTACATATACAGTGGTGGTCACAGAATTAAAACATTTAATGTGGTAAACATTTTTTGATCAGCCCTCGATTCGTTTGAAGTATTCTTGAAAATTTTTTAATTCAGAACACTTCGATATATAGCACTTAAGAGATTTAGTGTGAAAATAGAAAATTATTGCATGCAATTTTTCCATAAAAAACTGTTTTTATGAAAATACATCGACTTTGAAGTGGCCATATAATTAAAACATTGTTTGGGATTTTTTACTTTACGCATTTTTTGAAAATATTTTTAGAAAAGCTCTTTAATTTAGTTAAATTATGTAAAATAAGAACTGATAAAATCATTTACAGATACAAAGTTTTGAAAAAATCTGTAAAATCTATCAAAATTGCCAAAAATTTGTACAGTACAACTTACATTCAGATAATCATCCTTATTATAGAAAATAAAGGTCCGAATGCACCAGAAATTGCTAGAATTAGTAGAAAACAATAAATAATTCCCAAAATAAATAAATATTTTAAATAAGAACTCAAAAAATTGGAATTAACCTAAAGGAACGATTCATTTTCAATAGCCTTTACTGAAGAAGGCCGGAATATTTTTGCAGTATGTGAGAAAAAATATATTGATAATGGTATTTATTATATCAAATCGACCGTTCGAGTAGTAGAGAATATATTTTATCAAAAAATATATCTGTCAGAACAGAACGAACAGAGATCAACGCCTAGGTTGACGAGTAAAAGTTTCTGGCACACAGCAGCATGTTTGATGGTCAATTCATGACACTTAAAATCTATTGAACATGACAATATTTTTCCAAAATAATATTTTTTGAATCGAGTAACTTCCACTTAATCTATTTACGTATCAAGGAAGTAAAAATTGTGCAGTTTGACAAATATTTGAAGTCTTGTGTTGAACATCAAAAATGCTGCTGTGTGCCAGAAACTTTTACTCGTCAACCTAGGCGTTGATCTCTGTTCGTTCTGTTCTGACAGATATATTTTTTGGTAAAATATATTCTGTACTACTCGAACAGTCGATTTGATATAATAAATACCAATATCAATCGATTTTTTCTCACATACCGCAAAAATATTCCGTCCTTCTTCAGTAAAGGCTATTGAAATTGAATCGTTCTTTTAGGTAAATTCCAATTTTTTGAGTTTTTATTTCAAATATTTATTTATTATGAGAATTATTTATTATTTTCAACTAATTCTAGCAATTTCTGGTGCATTCGGACCTTTATTGTCTATAATAAGGGTGATTATCTGAATGTAAGGTGTACTGTACAAATTTTTGGCAATTTTGATAGATTTTACAGATTTTTTCAAAAAGTTTTATCTGTAAATGATTTTAACGGTGCTTATTTTACATAATTTAACTAAATTAAAGAGCATTTCTAAAAATATTTTCAAAAAATGCAGTAAAGTAAAAATCCCACACAATGTTTTAATTATATGGCCACTTCAAAGTCGATGTATTTTCATAAAAACCGTTATTTATGGAAAAATTGCATGCAATAATTTTCTATTTTCACATTAAATCTCTTAATTGCAGTATACCGAAGTGTTCTGAATTAAAAAAATTTCAAAAATACTTCAAACTAATCGAGGGCTGATCAAAAAATGTTTACCACAGTAAATGTTTTAATTCTGTGACCACCACTGTATGTTTGCAAATATCTTTAATCATGATCTAAATGACAATCAGCTGATATTTGTTAGTATACATACAAAAGTTATGTTCCAGAACCTGCACCAATCTACTAATAGTTGTTCGAAAAACGTTCCTGAACCCACAAAACTCTCTTTAATATACATATCTGCATCAAAAATTGGCATTGCAATCAATGCACTTGGGACTCTTATGGTAAAATGTCAAAATGATCTGCAATCGAGCTTTAAGCCACTTTTAAGCCCAAGATTGATATCCGACTGATCACTTTTATGTGAGTCCACCATATTTCCAGAGATATTGAACCCAAGGTTCTGAAATCGTCGAAAACCGGCATAAAGTTTACGAAGTGGAATCCATTCATTAAATAAGATCCTCATTTCAACATCAAATACAATTAAAAATATTTAAAAGCATTGAAGTGAATATCCCCACTTATTAGTCGTAAGGCCCATAGTACCGCTGTGTCTGGAGTCAGTACTAATGGTGTCAAAAATACATTAATTGCTCTTCGACTTGATTCGTTGTAAAGCGAATTTTTTAGAACTT